>NC_064862.1:23256252-23271252 GCF_024139225.1 Suncus etruscus
CAATGACTAAGGCAAATAACCAAACCCAAAGGACTCTGAGCAGCAAGAACCATCTGTAAGATTCTGGCATTCTTTGCAAAATTCTTATCAATTGACAAGGAATGCAAAGAGCCCTTTAAGGACTGCACAAAGACTTGGTTTTCCTATTAAAACGCCCACAAAATAAACCATATTAACTTAGACCTATACTAAATGTTCCCCTCCTCACATATGACGAGTTCCTTTTCCTTCTCCTTTATTTTCCAGTGTTAAAGTCTAGAACTCAGGACCACCACCCAAAAGACCACCAGGAAGACAGGCAGTAATGTAAATGCAAGGGAGTTTATTCCAGCATGCTGGGGTCCAACATCTCCTAAGAAATGAGGACCCTGAGAATGGCTCACAAGACAAATTTAAAGCGTGTCAAGACTCAGACTAGGGCAGTGGTTTTCAAATAGTGGGGCGTGCCCCCCCAGAGGGCCTGAGGCTCGGTAAAGGGGGGTGCATTTGACCTCGGCAAATATTGTCATAACAAGTTAAGCCCCATGTTTATGTCTCTGTATGTCTCTGGAGCTGAGTGTTGCTGTGTCCTGCTTCCAACCCCACTTTGAAAAGTTATGCATTGCAAAACGTGCTCATTGGAGCCATTAATTCAGACATCACCTCTAATTAAAAACTCAGCTCAAATTATTTTATATATTTTTGTTTTGCAGGTTAAAGTTTTTTTTTAATAAAGATACTATTTACAGTTGCGCGGGGTGGGCGCAAAAATGTTTTCTTCTTTCTAGGGGGCATGACAGAAAATAATTGAGAAGTACTGGTCTAGGGAATTCACACCTCTGGATAGTTGATCTTTAAAATTAAAGATTTTAAAATATAAAATTTGGACCTTAATACAAGGTTGGGTTAGGATTGATTGTAGTTCAAATGTAGCATCAGACAGACAGCTGGGTGGACTGCATGCTCCCAGATCCAGGGTACAGTTGTCATCTGGCTATCTGTCCATTGCTGCAGATCCAAGATACGGTTGTCATCTGCTGTCATCTGGCCGTCTGTCAGCTGCTGTTTAGCCTTATATGGGTGCAATTCCTGGCATTTTTTTACCCCAGGAACTGGCTGTTTTCTGGATCTACTCTTTCTACCTTAAAACTACAGCCTGTCATGACTGCACTTAGGGTCCCAGCAAAGCCAGGCTTACAGCAGTTAACTTCCTCAAGCAAGCAGAGGACAGAAGCCAAAGCAATGTTATCTCTGAACAAAGGCACATCATATTCTAACCTCAACATTTAGGTTACAGTTCATTCTAAATCTTAGACTCTAACAGCAGAAAGCTTTTCTACCTTCTAACTCTTGAGTCTGAGCATCATGTCTACTTATATTTTCATTCTTGAAAATATTGAAGAACTTGGGAACCATGGGCAACCACAGAGACCTGCTATCACCACTCCTGCATCAACAGTTGCAGATGAAATGTGCCAGGTAGAAGAAACCAAAGAATTCAATTTAAATGATGTCACTTAAAGAAAAGAGCCAAGAATTCCTGCTGGATCTATGTTGAAGGTAGAGCTAAACTAATGTACAAGTGTATAGATAGAAGCCTTTGAATTAGTCCCCATATGTATCTCAATTGGTTTTCTTTGGTTTTGTTTCCCTTTGCCTTCTCATCTGGCTTTTGCCCCTCCCTTTGGGGGTGGGGCTTTGGTTTTGGTCTCAATAAATGCCAGTCAGGAGGCCTGAGCTGGGAGCTGGCATCTAGTCTTGTGGTTCCACATGGTGGAGCGACTGGCTTGTGATTGAACAGCTTGCAGAGTGTTTCTTGTCTGCTGAACCTTCCTAACTGCGTGGATTATTCATTGAAGGAATTGCTTACCTGACCAGCATCCCTTGTCCTACATGGATTGGGGGCATAGGATTCCCTTTTCCTCTCTGGGGACTGTGGAATGCACAATCTACCATTTAACACAAGTGGATGGCAACAGTTGCTTATAAAGGGGGGGCATGGAAATCTCCCAGCTTCATCCTGGAACTCAGAAGATAGTTACAACTGCTAAGATGAGACACTCCATGGGGAAAGGGCAGCCATCAACCTGCATCATCCAGTCCCTTGCCAGGCACAAGGGGCAGCTTAACTAATATATGTTCCCCACCCACAAGGGTTTTGGTAATGCTCAGGACTTACTCCTGGCTTTCCTGTGCTCAGGGAACATTCCTGATAATAACATCTATGGTGCTGGGGATTGGACTCTGCTTTGCCTCTGCTGCAAGGCAAGCACCTTCCCTGCTGCACTAACACAACGAATCCCACGATTAATATTTCTGGGAGAAAAGATGAAGACCAGGAGAACAAAAGAAAGAAGTAAGTGTCTTTTTCCATTTGGGATGGCGCTGCTCCAAATTCTCAGCTCCAGAGCAAGCCCCCACTGTCTCCCCTTTTCCACATCCCCAGCTGGTCTCCAGCAGCCCAAGCCATCATCATCATAAAGAGACTCTTTGGGCACAAAGGAGGTGGAAGGCAGATTCAATTAGAGCTGGCTCCCTTGTTCTCAAATGGCCTCAGGTCCAGGAAGCATTGTTTTCTGCCCAGCACGGGGCTGAATGCACAACTGTTCTCTTTGGTTTGTGAACAATAAGCTTCCAAATTACTCTCTTACCTGGCAAAGCTGCTGGAAATCTGGGGGCCCTCTAAAGTCCCCTCCTCACCCACAGGGGCTTCCCCAATGCTTTAACTTGAACTTTGTCTAGCTCAACCCATCATCACATTAGGACTGAGCCCTTGTGTGAATTGTTCTTAAAAACTCTTACACATCCTTTTTTTTTTTTTTTTTTTTTGGTCACACCCAAGGGCGCTCAGAATTTACTCCTGGCTCTATGCTCAGAACTCTCTCCTGGCAGGCTCAGGGGACCATATGGGATGCCAGTGATTGAACCCAGGTAGGTCTCTGGTTGGCTACATACAAGGCAAATGCCCTACTTACTGTGCTATCGCTCAGACTCCACACATCATTATTTATTTAGTTTTTGGATCACACCCAGTGGGGTGCAGGGGTTATTCCTGACTCTGCACTCATAAATCATACCTGGCAGGCACTGGGGATCATATGGGATGCCCGGATTCAAACCACCATCCATCCTGGATGAGCTGCTTGCAAGGCAAATGCCCCACTGCTGTGCTATCTCTCTGACCCCCACATCCATTTTTTAATAGCATAAAGGATGCCAGAGCTGAAGTAATCACAAAAGAATAAATACAAACATAATAAACACAAAAGAAGCAAAATGTTCTGCATCGCTTTATTCAGAAAAGTAGAAATTTCTACAATCTTAAGAAAAAATTTTTTTTCTCTTTAGCCAATTGCAATGTGAAAACAAAACAAATGTAAATAAGCAAGCCTGGGCCAGGATGTGAAGACAGATAAGCACTTGGCTGGTGGGTCTTGCCAGCTCATACAGCCATTCTGGTGAAATTCTACAAAGTGACCTTACTCCCCTCAGCACCTCTTTTTTATTTTAATGATCTCTCTCTGTCTCTCTGTCTCTCTGTCTCTGTCTCTCTGTCTCTCTGTCTCTGTCTCTCTGTCTCTCTGTCTCTGTCTCTCTGTCTCTGTCTCTCTCTCTCTCTCTCTTGGTTTTTTGGGCCAAACTCGGCAGTGCTCAGGGGTTACTCCTGGTCCTGTGCTCACAAATCACTCCTGGCAGGCTTGGGGGACCATATGGATGTTGGGAATCCAACCCAGGTCTGTCTGGGTCAGCCACGTGCAAGGCAAATGCCTTACTGTTGTGCTATCTGTCTGGCGCATCCCCCCACCCCAGCACCTCTTTAAGAGATCTCAGAACACAGAGCTGAAAGCAGCGCCAGAGCACTGCTGGGCGCCACCCCCAAACCCAAAGTTCTAAAAGAAAAAAAGTCTTTAATCCGTAAAGATTTACCACTGGGAATCTGTCCAGGATATGTTATTCCATAGGTCTATGAGGATAACCCCACACAATTGTATATTCTAGGAAATGGCATGGACAACATAAACAGGAAGAAACGAAGCACTCATAAACCCAAGCAGAATAGATCACAGCCTGACAGAAAATCACCCCGTGAATTTTAAAGCTGTGACAAATAACAATATTCGACCATATGCAGCGGCATGAATTGTGTCTTCCACATGGGAGATTAAATTAAAACAGGGGGCAAGGGGAATGGCAGGAGTCTGTAGTATGATTCCATCCTCTAAAGTTCAAACATGAGCAAAATTCAACTTTCTTGTTCAGGGATACAAACATGAGTAGTAATGCTCTAGTTAAAAAAAAAAAAAAAGACAAAAGAATAAAGTGGATTCAGTAAAAGCCAATACACTCGTATACTCTGGAGAGGAGGGGGGCAGGTGAGAGGCTCTTGGAGCCTCACAATGTTTTCTTGTTTGCCCTAAGTGGTGATTATATTGGGTGCTCAAATTGCTCTCATTCTTTATGCTGGGTTCTGTGCTGCCTGGCCCTTTCAGTAATTTCATGGCTAAACAAGATCAGAGAATGGGGTGTGTGTGTGTGTGTGTGTGTGTGTGTGTGTGTGTGTGTGCGCGCGTGCCACCTATGAAACCTACCACTTAGCTCCACCCTTGGCATCTGGGAACATCTTTGCTTCAAAAACTGTGATGTAGGGACTGGAGCAATAGAAAATGGTTAGGGCATTTGCTGTGCACACGGTTGACTGGGGTTGATCCCCAGCATCCCAGATGGTCTCCTGAGCTGCTAGGTGTAATTTCTGATTGCAGAGCCAAAAGTAAGCCCTGAGCACTTCCAGGTGTGACCAAAAATCAAACAACAACAACAACGACGACAACAGAAGTATGATGTAACAATGCACAGAGTTGTCCTGCTTTAATCTAAATATATAAACAAGGCTAGCAAGAATAATTTCTGCTGAGGATTTCTTCTTTTAGACATCTCAATGACAGAAACTGTCTCACTGTGATAGTATCATGCTGGAAGATAAGAGATCACCCATATCTGAAATTGCTAAAATCTAGCATGCTGGGTGGGGGGGGGGTGAGGGAGAGGGGGGAGAAGAAGAAGAAGAAGAAGAAGAAGAAGAAGAAGAAGAAGAAGAAGAAGAAGAAGAAGAGAAGAAGAAGAAGAAGAAGAGAAGAAGAAGAAGAAGAAGAGAAGAAGAAGAAGAAGAGAAGAAGAAGAAGAAGAAGAAGAAGAAGAAGAGAAGAAGAGAAGAGAAGGAAGAAGAAGAAGAAGAAGAAGGAAGAAGAAGAAGAGAAGAAGAAGAAGAGAAGAAGAAGAAGAAGAAGAAGAAGAAGAAGAAGAAGAAAGAGAGGGAGGGAGACAGAATGAAAGAGTTGTAGAGAGAGTGTGTTAGTCTTGCTAAAGTTCTGCTCTTTAATTACCATTATATGTTGCTGAATTGGATGTTACGGTGTAGGCAAGAGCAAATGTCAAATAATCAGGGAGGCCATAAATACAACCACAACATAAGGAATGTGGAAATTAGTGCTGAACAGTGAGTGCCTTTAACATTAGACCCCTTGGATGACTCAGTGTCAGGGAATCTGCCTTACAACTCCATTCTGGCACCATCCCATACACCGATTCGATCCTGGTAGCATTGCTGTTTGCCATCTCCTGTACCACTTTAAAGGATGACATCTTTGACCCAAGTGTGTGACAGAACCAAATGGGTCACCCTCATCCCCCATACCAACAAAGGGAAGAAAGAGAACTTAGCAAATGGACTTAGAAAACAAATTTACAAGAGATGGTGGCAGGTACCAATGAATCTGGAGGTGAATGCAAATCCTGGAGCCATCAAAGGCAAAAGAAACTAAGGCGTGTGTGTCTTTCCCCACCATCAATATATATTACTCCTTGCTCAGAGGACTGTATGAGATGTCAGGGATCAAACCCATGTGCAAGGCAAATGCCCTCTCCCCTGTGCTATCACTTAGGCCCCTCTTTTCTAAATTTTTACTTTCCTTCTAGACTCCTTCAACATGAGCTAGAAACCACTGAGTATCCAGACCAAAAGTATAGCTCCCTCCTTCCTGGAAGGTCAAGGTTCAAAACCATGCCAATTAATCTAGAAGCTTCTACTAGGAGGGAAACAAGACAGCCTGCTCATGAAAACTAGACTGTCATCAAGAGGATGGAGTAGGGGCTGGAGCGATGGCACAGTGCTAGGGCATTTGCCTTGCACATGCTAACCTAGGACGGACCATGGTTCAATCCCCCAACATCCCATATGATCCCCCAAGACAGGAGCAATTTCTGAGCCTATAGACAGGAGTAACCCCTGAGCATCATCAGGTGTGGCCCAAAAACCAAAAAAAAAAAAGAAAGATGAGGTTCTTGAGCTCAAGAACCCTCCATGTTTAAGATAATTCTGCCTCTAATTCAAAGGAGAGCTGCTATTTGTAATCATCAACCATCAAAGTAATAGTAGCAGCTTCAGTCATGAGGAGAAGAAAGAATATGCCGAGAAGGTAAAAGTGTCTGATACTTAATTTGCATCATTTCATTTTCTCCCATTACACACAACACACACTATTATCTATAGTTTCAGTTTACCACTGAAGAAGGGGAGGAAGAGTGAGTACCTTAGTCCGGTTCACTCAGCTTGTTAATAGATGAATAAGGGGGTTTCTGACCACGTGTCAAGAGAGGACTTTGCACATACATATTGCTAACATCATGGTCCACTTTCCATGAGGTAAATGCATTTGGGTTTGTCCTGCCCATTCCAGGGGCATTGATTTGCCAGTACAGGGATGGCCAGGCCTGTGGGGAGGTTACTCAATGCGAATTGGCATGATGTCAAATTGCTTTGATGACTTAACTCTCTGGTAACTGTGGGACTGAAGCCAAACATCTGGAAGCCCTGTAGACACTGACTGCATTCCCGGTGTGACTGTAATGTACAGTCTTTTTTTTTTTTTTTCATCATAATCCTGTATATTGAAATGACTGGGGATGAAGAGAGCAGTGGGAAGGAAGGTCTTAGATACTCTCAGGAGAAAGGGATTAGATAGGTGCAAAAATCTATCTGAGTAATTTCTACCAATCTCCAAAAGTATCCAAGAGAATGCAGATTGTTGGATCCCTGCTGTCATGCTGTTCCTGAACTGCCTAGCAGATGGAACCCCAAAGAGCAACTGTTCTGGGGGATCCCATACAGTAACTGCTTCTGGAATTTTCCTTGAGAAAAATTCCTTGAAAAATTGAGAAATTTTCCTTGAGAGAATTCCTTGAGAAAGTTTCATAAACACTGTTTCAGAGATGGGGAAGAAAAGCACAAAGAGGTACACCAACCCCCTATGATTAGTGGTTACTCAGGCGTGACCATGGGGCATCCCTCCTTCACAGAGAGGCCAGGTTAAGAGAAATGAACGATCAACCATCTTTTGTGATGCTCTCCAAATACTACTAATTCCCGATGTTTATTTTTAACTTCTCCCTGGCTGCCCATCTTTGATGTCTATGGCCCTGCCAACCTACATATATTATCCCAGTTCTTGTCCTATATTAGCAATAACCACTTTTTGTTAAATGTTTATTGGATGTCAAACTCTCAGTTTCATACACACTTTACGTTTATTGTCACATTAAAATTTCATATGAGGATCCCTACAATGCACATTTTAATGTGGGTGCCATCTTGAATGTGAAAGCCACCTTGTCCAGAAGAGCTCACTGACTGCACATCAACAGAGATGAGATGGCCCTGCTCACAAAGGGTGGATCTAGAGAAACCCAGTCATTCTGCTCAGCTTCGTGGCTATGCACATCTCCTGCCATTGTACTAATTACTTCATTGGAGATAAAGTAATTTTCACAAATGTGCTTGCTACTGTACTTCTTTTTCCTTCTTTTTTAACTTTCTCTATTTTTTCCCCCCAATAACTTTGCTTTCACTTATCTGGAAACAAATGTGTTGTGTTCAACTCTGTGATGAATTTTCTTATATAAATAAAAAAAATCTCCTAGAAAATCTAAGAAGAGAATACAATTATTATCTCCATTTAACAGATGAAGCTATGGAGTTAAAAATGTTAAAATGCTACTTCCAGGATACTTAGTCACTAAGATGTGAGTCTGAGATCCAAATTCGGATCTATCTGTTTGCTCTGATCCATGCTCTTAGCAATAAAAGATAAAACTTCTCAGGCCCCAACAACTTATTTTGAAATGAAGTTTGTAGATCAAAAACTTAAAAAAATTAAATAGAGAAAGAGAGAGACAAGAAAGCATCAGAATGGAGGGAAGTATGAAACTAAGAGCAAATTTGAATGCGGTTCTCATGAGCGCTTACACACACGTGACAGCTTGCAGGGTGAGAAGTATTTTTATCATTGATTTCAGTCAAATGATTTTGAGAGACATCCATTTAAGATCCTTTGTGTCTTCATTCTTTATGTCAAGTAAATTAAAGTCCTGAATAAAAAAGTGGGGCAAAACTTAAATCATCTTGTTCTGCCTCATAACTTGAGGGGGGGGGGAGAGGATGGTAGCAGGACCGAACAGTCATATGAACATTGAGTGTAAATAAAACATTATCAAATTCAAACACCAAACCCCAAATCAATGACAACAGAATTGATACGCAATCTACAACAAGCTATACACAGAAGGGATCAGTTATACTAGCAGTCAGGAACGGGGGGGGGGGGGGGGGGGGGAGTGGCAGGGAGCAAAGGAGGAAGATGGGGATGCATGCTGGGAAGAGTGGCAGAGGTAGTCAACACTAGTGGTGGGAATGGCCATGATTCATTGTCGCTATGTACCTTAAATATTACTGTGAACGATTTGTAATTCATTTTGGTCACAATAAATTATTTAAAAGAAAAAAAAAAGAAGCATGGAAAAAAGGTGTGGTTCGTGGTGCTGTCCAAGGTGCTAGAAACAAACTAATAGAGCCTCTACCCCTCAGAAAGCTGAACTGAAGAGCAAATTCAAACAATGCTGCACACAAAGAATTGTGGTCAGGGAAACCTCAGAAGACTGAAGGAAGAGGATGAGGGGGGCAATCCCAGTGACAAATTTGCAGGAGAGGGACCCCGTTATCTGATTCTTGAAGTCAGCGCAGGTAATTAATGAGGTTCCTGGGAGAGAAAACTGCTTTATCGTCCATATTAAAAGTGACATGTGTTGATGGATTGAACTCTAGGGTTTCATGATAACAATTTGAATATTTCCTTTTGACTATCAATAATGATATGATGAGTCCATTGCTTCATGATAAGGATATTAGATATTTATCGAACTTACTTTGTGTCAAGATACTTGACATTCACAACCAACATATAAGGCAGGTCCAAGATTTTCATCTCCAGTGTTGGGTGGAGAAAACTGAATCTGGAGAGTGATTTGCTCATGGGACTGGAGCAGACAAAGAGTGAAACTCATTAATATTGCAATGGGCAGGGCAGGAGTGGTAGCACAGCGGTAGGGCATTAGCCTTGCATGCGGCTGGCTCAGGGACAGATGTGGGTTCAATCCCTGGCACCCCATATTGTCCCCAGAGCCAGGAGCGATTTCTGAGCACAGAGCCAGGAGTAACCTCTGAGCACCACTGGGTGTGCCCCACCCCCCAAAACAAACAAACAAACAAAAAAAAACAAAAATATATTGCAATGGACAACATCATTGCTCTTAAACTAGTCTCCCTCACTAATCATGCCACAGGTAAATTTGAGGGGGAAGGAGGAGAATGAGCAAAGTGGAGTGGTCAATGAGATGGAAGTCAGTGCTTTTGTGATTAAGGCTTTACTTAATCCCAACATGCCCATTGGACAGACACAATTACCATTGCACTTGGTAGATAAGGGCAGTGAGGATCAGAGTAGTGAGGAAAAATCTTTCTCAATGGTCACAGGCTATAACTACCAGCTCCACATATTTTCCACTGCCAGGCTCCAAACTCCTTGTTCCAGAAACTAGATGACCTTGTTCCTCCCCAGGCCTAGTGGGAAAGCCTCTCTTCTGGCCTCTCTGATGAGGCATCTCATCTCTGCCTGGGAAATGTGGAAACCATGCACCAGTAGCCCTGAGCCCCAGAGGAGATGTGGGCACTAATTAGATGAGTCTGTTCTGGTGACTGCCCAGACGCCTGCAGACAGATGAGAATGAGACTAGAATCCCAAATCACTATGGTGGGGCCTCTGAGTGTGGTGTCCATGTAAGCTGATATTTATGGGACATAGGGATGGGGGATGATTCTGGAGAAGAGAGTGAGGGAAGGGTGCAAGAAGGAAGGGGTGCTGGCCATGGGGCATGATAGAAGACTAGAGCATTGCGCTCTTTGAAGAACATAAATTCCTACTGACCCGGGGATTGAATCCTAGGCAAAGAAGTCAAGGTTAGAAGAACTGCTCCATAAAATTACTGTAAGTTGTATTGTTTTTACCACTCATGTAGCACTTGCTGTGTACCAGGTCTTATGGGAATATGCCACTTTTCACAAGGAATTTGATCATCAAAGTAATCTCAGGAGATATATGCTTTCTTCACCCCATTTTACAGATGAGTTGGCTAAGGCAGGACTCAGATGGAACCCCAGTATTTGCTCTCAACTACTGTTTTAGGCTGCAATGAGAAAGCATATCATTGGTGGGGCTCCTATCCACTAAAACATATCATACATACATTATGTTGACCCTGTCAGGCCAATCCTTTGGTATTGGTCTCATCAGTCTCATTTTATAGATAGAAGGACTTTAGGACTGGGAAATATATAGTGATACATACATAGACCCACAAAAGTTGAGATCTGACTTCAGGCTGGGCTGTCTTCAAAATCAATCTAAACAACCACCCTTCTAGAAGATTCCCTACCAGACTAATCATAAAAATCACCTTTAAGACAGATAAACATTCAGACTTCCAAACTCCATTCTAGTCTCTGGTCTCAAGAGCTAAGAATTAAGGTATGTCTGAAATCTACCCAAGGTCACTTAGCCATTTACCCACAACAAATTAGAATTACATAAAATCATGCAAGAATGCCTTCATAATCTTCAAAGTGTAATAAAAGTGCTCTCATCATGATTATCATAAGTAACATATTTGGTTTTTATTGCTAATGACAAGCCACTGTAAATGTTTGTCTACACATTGGTGAATATGTGTTAAGTTCTAATAAGCATAATAATGGAGAAACAGAAGACTCAGTTACTGACCTCAAGGAACTAACTGTCCAATAACGGAGAAATAGAGTGGGTTTCTTTTTCCTGCCAAAAATGAGTTGCTAAGAGAACATGTCAGGTAGAACAAGATAATTCATGCTACTGTCAGCATAAAAAGTCAGTGTACTTTCAATTACCCATGTACACAGAGCAGAAGAAAGCTAAAACATGTTTGAATTTCTTGAATCCACTCTCCCAAAGAGTAAGAAAGGGGCCTGTGAATATTTCAATCAGTGGGGGGAAATGGGGAAATCTATCATAAAGATGAAAGAAAGGGTCCCAAAACATTTCTGGATTTGTGAAATTTTAGATAGTGTGGAAATCACATTGTTGAGAAAAAAACAAAACAAAACAACACCACAGTTCAGTATTAACTTTAATTGAATAGCATCTACTTGCCTAGTATTGCTTCTTTTTGTTGTTGTTTTTTGTTTTGGGGCCACACTGGGCAGTGCTCAGGGGTTACTCCTGTCTCTGCAATCAGAAGTTACTTCTGGCACACTAGGGGGACCATGTGGAATGCTGGGATCAAACTCAGGTTAGCTGAGTGCAAGGCAAGTACCCTATCCATTGTACTATTGTTCTAGCCCTTGACTAGGATTGATGATGGAAACTATGACCTCACACTCTTGGGAACAGTCAACTGTTTGCCTCCTTCCCCTAATGTTTAGGAATGTTCTGTCCATTGAAATTCACTGAAAGTCAAATTAAAGAAAAACATTCTGGGGACAGTTTCAGAAAAAAAAAATTCAAAACCATCCAGTAATTTTATTAGAATCCTCCAAAACCTCTTGAGTTTGAAGGTTTAGAAAACCTGTACTTTTAGCAAGATTTCTCTATTGGCTTTTAGGAATAACCAGGAGTTAGGAAGTAGAGGTAATGTCTGCTTACCAAGTCTTTCATTCATCAATGAGTCATAACACACCAGAGTCCATTTAAACCCTAACTTCATACAGTGGAGCAAAAGACAGGGTGTTTAAGAGTCAAATGAGTAAGCAGAAGTGACGTGAACCAGAAGCGAGGAGGATGGAGTGGTAAAGCACTATCATGACCTGTTTGATTTTCATGGGGCTGGCTATGTGGTTGAGAATTGAGATCTACAAGGTTATTGAGGAGAAAGGGTAGGATCTTAGAAATCAAATAAGAGGGGAAAAGGATGAAGAAGAGAGAAATGATGAAGGCAGGAGGCAGGAACATCTCCCATCACAGACAACAAACTGGTCAGGAGGCAACAGCATCCACTCTGGATAAAGAAAGTCAAAGAATCAGGGAGGTAGAGACAACAGCCAGGCCAATCTGCGTCAAAAGTTAGGTTTGGTCCAGAGGATACTGGGAAGCTACTGGAGAGTTTGAAGTGGAAAGTGACACCAATGTATATCCTCACAACTATGTCCTAGGCTCTGCCCCTACCCACTCACTTTTTAAATTGCATAGTATCCAGAAGAAGGCACCACTCTGCTAAACAAACAAACAAACAAATGAGAGTGTATTCCTTTCTATTTGTGTTTGTTTTGGTGTCATATCTGGTGGCATTCAGGGGTTACTTCTGACTCTACACTCAGAAATCACCCCTGGCATGTTCAGGGGACTATATGGGATGCCAGGATTTGAACCACCATCTGTACCAGGTCGGCTGTGTGCAAGGCAAATGCCCTACCTCTGTGCTATTTCTCCAGACCCTGTATTCCATTCTAATATCACAAGAAATTACCTAGATGTGGGCTCTCTGATCTCCTGTGCACCCTGCTTTGGGAAGTTAACTAAAGTCCCATCAAGGGGCTGGAATGATAGCACAGCAGGGAGAACATTTGCCTTGCATAAGGCCAACCTGGGTTTGATCCTGGGCAATCTATATGGTCCCCTGAGCCTGTCAGGAGTGAGTTCTGAATTTAGAGCCAGGAGTGCCCCTGGGTATAGCCCCTGGGTATGGCCCCAAAACCAAAATAAATGAATAAACAAACAAACAAACAAAAGTCCCTTCGAGAACAGATGTAGCAGTTTCCAGGCCAGGAAGAGAAAGAAAGTTTATCACCTTGTGCTTGGCTTTACTCCCACCAGCTCTTCCACTTCAGCTTGCTGGAAATCAATGTCCTTGTCTTGTTCTCCAGAGAGCAACATCTTCCGAAAGTCATGGTCTGACACACTCCTAGAAGAGCTGCTCACAGTAATTAGAGGACTACCCAGACTGAGATACAGAACAGGCATCAGGTCTGACAGCATTAAGACACCACAGTAGGGGCTGGCAAGGTGGCGCTAGAGGTAAGGTGTCTGCCTTGCAAGCGCTAGCCAAGGAAGGACTGTGGTTCGATCTCCCGATGTCCCATATGGTCCCCCCAAGCCAGGGGCAAATTCTGAACACTTCGCCAGGAGGAACCCCTGAGCATCAAACGGGTGTGGCCCGAAAAAACAAAAACAAACAAAAAGAAAAGACACCACAGTAGATTTTTATGCTGCCCTTCTCCCTCCCCCAGCATCCTGGTCTCCTTTGGGCAGAGCTGGCTCTGTATCTGGCTCTGGGATGGCCCCAGGACTGGACAAACTAGTGTTCAGTTCATAGTGGCCTTACTGAATGTTACACAATGGGGCACAGCACAGTAAGAGCCATAATGATTCATTCTTTGACTTTGGAGGTACATACTGATCATGGGGAGTACTTTCCCTCTTTTATTTAAATGAACTTGTTGAAAGATGGACTGTAAGTTTGGAGCTGATAGTCATCTTGTCATGAAATGGGGAGTGACTGAAAATGAAATCAACAGGGAGAAAAGAAGAGATGAGACGTTTTAGAGGACGGAGAAAGAGAGATGGCAAAGAATGTCCTTAAGATACGTTGATTTGGCTTGAACAAGACTGTTTCCATCATACTGATAACTAACCCCTTTCCCTTTGGACCCAGGTCTCTTTGTATTGCAGGCACTTCTGCATTTTGTCACTCCAAGTTCCAACCCTTCCAGATGCATTCTTCTTTTTTTTTTTTTTTTTTTTTTTTTTGGTTTTTGGTTTTTGGGCCACACCCGGCGGTGCTCGGGGGTTACTCCTGGCTGTCTGCTCAGAAATAGCTCCTGGCAGGCACAGGGGACCATATGGGACACCGGGATTCGAACCAACCACCTTTGGTCCTGGATTGGCTGCTTGCAAGGCAAACACCGCTGTGCTATCTCTCCAGGCCCTCCAGATGCATTCTTGATTTCTCCAAATGACAAGCAGAAGAGGAGAATGAGCAGAAGATGGAGTCAGTCAAAGGAAGCCAAGTTATCCTCTCAGACAGGAGCGACAGAACAATTCAAACTCCCAGGAGTGGGGAAGGAAATGGGCTCAGCTAGTTGCAATGATGTCAGACATGTCTCCTGAAATGGGGTTTTTAGCTGGAGGTGGCTCTAGATAAAGGATTCTCAGATTCAAGATTCATCTTTCCCTGATCATTGCCTTCTTCTCTTTAGGAGAAAATACTGCTCTGGGACAGGAAAGGAAGAGTGAAGCAGAAAGGAAGGAGAAAGGAGACCAAGAAAAGAAGAAAGGGGAGAGGAAGAGGGCAAAGGGAAAAAAGGGGGGGGTGCACTTTTTTTTTTCAGTTCTGACATCCTATTTGAGTCACTAAGCAGTGCTGATGCATTTCTGATGTCATATATGATTTCTGAACCTAGAAACTCACTACAAGGGCACCATGCCAGGCCCTCCTCCACACAGGCTGGATTCAAAGCTTCAGGTTGGCACACGTTGGGATGGTTCTTGGGCACATTCAAGTTCAAAAAGCTCTGAGGAATACAGACAGCTTGAAAGCCAGCTTGGACTCTGGGGGTGGAGGGGGTCATTGACATTGTGCTAAGCTCCCTCTGGGGTTGAGGGGGGA
>NC_064862.1:23276252-23336252 GCF_024139225.1 Suncus etruscus
GAACTTGAATAAAATTCCCTCTACTTCCAAATCCACGTCCCCAACAATTCCATAGCCTGCCCTATCATATTAACATACACATATGGGCATATAAATGACCAGCCTTCGTTAACATTCTGATATTTGTTTCTCTTTTAAAAATAAGAAGACATTTGTGAGACGGTGCTGTTTTGCCTAAATTGAGCTGAGTGTCACAGACCAAGGATGATGGCAGACACAGAGCTGGCTCATTACACTTGCCTAATGTCTCCTACCACAGTTTCCGAAATGAAGGCTCATTGGGCTGCCACTGAGTGAGATCACCATTAAGTTCCTTCCTTGATGGGGGCCTCAGTTTCCCCGTATATAAATTTAAGATAGATCAGAACTGGGAGGCATGGTAGTCCACATCTCTCTTGAATTAAAACTTAATGTCCCATTCTTTGAAACCCAGAAAAAACACTCAGCCCCCATCCCATTTGCAACATCAGACACAGTGACCTTCCCCCAGGGTCCAGGGATATTTGGGAGTGGGGCTGGAATG
Organism: Suncus etruscus; assembly: GCF_024139225.1. Classification (NCBI taxonomy): domain Eukaryota; kingdom Metazoa; phylum Chordata; class Mammalia; order Eulipotyphla; family Soricidae; genus Suncus; species Suncus etruscus. The sequence continues at coordinate 23,276,776 of NC_064862.1, forward strand.
AGTATTTTTTCCATCTCCACATTCTCTATTTTGCTGAGTGGTTCAGTTTAGAAATCTTCAATTCAGATCTCCCATGATTTCTTTCTATATATGACATCTCATATTGAAAAGGTACCTAATACCTTCACTCCCACCCAAATGCCACCAACACCATTCAAAGGGAGAAAATGACTTAACATTGGAAATGAGGCATCCTGACCTTTGAAATCTTTGACATCTGGGATTTCCCATTCTACCCTTTCTTTTTGAGGTCACCCAAAATGTAATTCAGACTCCGCTGTTCTACCAGTTGCTCCCTTTCTCCCCTGCTCACCTAAAACCACACATTCCTATTCATTTGATAGATTCTATCTGCTTAACGAATCAGTTCCTTCATTGTTTGGCTGTTTTCTTCCAACTTAACTTTTTAAGTCCCATCTTTAACATTTAAATAACCAACAAAAATACATTTTTAGACAATGATAGTTTTCTCTCTTCAAATACTCTAGGTTTTATTGATCCCTACTCATAATCCTTCTATCAATCACACCCTTAATTCTTTTTCTTTTTTTCTCTTTCTTTCTTTCTTTCTTTCTTTCTTTCTTTCTTTCTTTCTTTCTTTCTTTCTTTCTTTCTTTCTTTCTTTCTTTCTTTCTTTCTTTCTTTCTTTCTTTCTTTCTCTTCCTTTCTTTCTTCATTCTTTCTTTCTTTCTTTCTTTCTTTCTTTCTTTCTTTCTTTCTTCCTTTCTTCCTTTCTTCTTTTTTTTTGTTTTTGTTTTTTGTTTTTTTGTTTTTAGCCATACTGGTGCTGCTCCTGGCAGTCTCAGGGGACCATATAGGATGCTGAAAATGGAGTCCAGGTCTGTCACAGGGCTGCCACAGGCAAGGCATATGCCTTACCACTGTGCTATCACTCCAGTCCTGTCAATCCCTTATTTCTGAAACATACACCAGCCATCTATATCAGCACTATGAGGATCACTTCCCAACCTGGAAATGGAGGCAGACATTATTGGTTAACATGGGTTACCACAAAAAGACTCTGATTCCAAAATGATTTCAAACCACAGAGATCTCTAACCCAGAAAGCTGTGATTCTTTTAGGGTCTGGTGAGATCAGAAAATGTATTATGTAAGAGCAACTGATGGTATAATTAATCATGTTCATCAAAAGATTTCAGGTGATATCAACAGAACATCTCCAGCCCTCAAATTTTTCCCTTCTCTCAGCTCCAACAATCAGCCTCAGATCCAAAAGTAGTCCACATCTGATTATTCCTTTGGATCAAAATAGGATAGGATCATATTCAGTAAGAAAAATATAACTGTATTCTCTGCTTAAAATGTTCTCCCTTCATCCTTTTCCCTTGACTTCCTCCTGCCCAGTCTTTTGGACTAAGCAGAAAAATCTTCCAAAAAAAGAGATGCCTCTGAGATCCTCTTTCAAAGTAGAATAAGTCCCTTCCTCTTACTGAGTATCCCACTAGCTCCATACACTTTCCCCGTACATCCCCATCACTTTCTGTTATACAATTATTTCTTATGATCTACTTTCCAAATGGAACTCAGGACCAGGCAATGTCTTTGCCTAGTGTATATGCAATAAGCATTTGCTAGTTGATACATTACTGTTTGGTCAAGATTTTCTATTGAGACTTAAGAGATGCATATTGTTTGCAAAACATTTAGCAAAGGACCCAGCACATAGTGAAGTGTCCATAAAGATAGTAATAAACATATAACTGATGGGGGGTATGTAGAGGCTATCTAGATATGTCATATCATTTCATCCTGTTCACTTCAAACAAATAAGCAGTTATATCTCCCAGCAAAAGATGGCTCAGAAATAAGAAAGTGGTTAGGAAGTGTGGACTTGTGGCAAAATACGTGCATATGCTTTCAAAACAGAGACACAAACCCTCTAACATAGATTCTAGTTTGGTCCTGGTCAACAAAGGGTCCATGGAAGAAGCAGAAAGACTGAAGTACAGTGGCTTCAGTCTTTGACTTCTTTGGCTGGTTCTGAGCACTTTCCCATTGGCTGAAGTGTTGCTGGGCTAAGAAATTCTTTCTCCCATTGGAAATCCAGTCACCTTCCTTTTCTTGCAAGGGAGACCCTGTCATTGTGTGCTGGTTGTGCATGTCTGAGAACTGTTCTCTAACTTCTGGAGAATCTTGCAGGCAGGCACTGTGATAACTCCTGACTAATAATAGGGGAACTGAAGGGACTTATCCAATATTGACAAGTGGCCCATCTGAGATGGATTCTTAAACAACTTTGGCTTGAGTCTCTGTCAGTCATCTGGGTGTGTGTGTGCAAATGTTCCCTTTGAAAGGAGAAAGTAAATGTAGCAGAAGAGCTAAGACTTAGGGTCAGAGCAGTGTGTCTGTCTCCCCATAAACACACAGTGCCTCCCCAGCAGGTGTCTAATCCCTCTAAATCTCAACATTATCACTATAAATGAGAATAAAAATACCTTTACCTGTGATTCTGGTTTTTTTTTTTTTTTTTTGGGGGGGGGAGCTTTTGGGCCACACCCGGTGATGCTCAGGGTTACTTCTGGCTATGTGCTCAGAAATCACTACTGGCTCGGGGGGACCATATGAAATGCAAATGCCCTAACACTGAGCCATCACTCCAGCCCCGTGATTTTGTTTTGATAATGATCCAAGACCCAATAGGTGAGGCACTGCCTGTAGGTTACTGAAAGAGCAAAATTATCCTCTCCTCCCCCCCTCCTCTCAGTCCAGTCTTTTGAGTGAAGCCAAATTATTTTCTCCTCTTCTCTCACTCCTCTGCTCCTCTCCTCTTTCTCCTCTTGCTCTGACACACAATCATATACAGATCATTTTTAATTGGGTAAAAAAATAAAAGCTGAGTAAAGGCTATTTACTCAGTGGTCTGTGTGTTTAGAGGAGAACTGAGATTTTTTTCCTTATGCCTCAAAACAAAGAGAGATTATTGGGCACAATTAATTGTCCAAACTGCCAGAGATTTGAAAGTAGAGGGAGTAAACAGATGTTGCTCTGAGCTCTGTGCTCATTAACTCCGAGAAAGGATTCATTTCCTATGCATGATTAACTCCCCATCATCGGTGATTTATACAACAGATGATCAAAGCAGAATTCATTATTCCACAGAGAGTCTGGGTGCCAGATATTCAGCCTCTTTGGGACAGCTCTGTCCCCCACATGCCTTCGGTGTCTGTGGTTTGCACCTTGACCTGGGAAGCCATCTTTGACCATCTTTCGTCCATCTTTGACCAAAGCTCTTAAGAAAGCAGTGAGCTAAGGCAGCCCAAGATGGATCATAGGACCTGTCTCTGTTCAGTGGCTAGAAAAATCCAGTCACCATCTTCCATGATGTTGTACGTGATTAAAGGAGCATCCAGGCTTTGGAAAATAAATTCAATCCTCATAAATCATAATAAAATCAAGACTCGGGGCCCGGCGGTGGCGCTAAAGGTAAGGTGCCTGCCTTCCCTGCACTAGCCTTGGACGGACCGCGGTTCTATCCCCCGGTGTCCCATATGGTCCCCCAAGCCAGGAGCAACTTCTGAGCGCATAGCCAGGAGTAACCCCTGAGCATTACCGGGTGTGGCCCAAAAACCAAAAAAAATAAAATAAAATAAAAATAAAAAAATAAAATCAAGACTCATGTTCAACAGGGCTCACACAAAGAGTCAAAAACTCAAGAGTTTAGGCTTACCTAGAGAATTCTGCCTAGTGTGCATTGTGGATCTACTATGATACTAGGAATTAGGAGCACCATAACCTCTTCTCCTGACAATGCCTTCTCTGAAAGATGAATGAGAGTAGCTTCATGCTAAACTTATAGGCAGATGTCCAAAGGGTTCTACATTGCTCTCACTTTTTAGAAGAAGATCATTTTACAGCAAGGTCTTTCTTTAACCATCAGTGGCACAGAGGTCATAGGATCAGGCATTCTAACTAGTCTAGAGAAAGAGTTGGCCATCCGTTAGGATTTTCCAGCCGAAAGCTTAGAATTACTTGCCCTGAGTCAGATTTGCCAGGGAAGATGGTGCTGAACTGAGCACAGTCTCTACCTCTAAAACAAAAATAGGATTTCTTAAAAGTCCCCTAGCTTCTGGAACTTATTAGTACCAGAAAGGGACTCTTTACAAGGTTCAGAAACATGAGAGAACTAAGAGTGATCCTTGTTTGGATTTTTTTTTCCAAAGAATTATATTGATGTTGTTAATATTCTTTCTTAGTTCCAAACAATGCCCTTTGATCCTTTTCTCTTTTTTGTATGTAAATGATTTTCTTTTATGAAATGATGGTGTTGATAAGATCTGTTTATTTTAAGGTCTTTTGTGCAAAGTTGAAAGTTATCAAGTCTGTTAAATATGGACATTTGCTTCATTCAATATACAAATTGGGTGGCTGAAGCCACCGTAATAAATAATAAAGGTAAATACTAAATAATAAAATAAAGAAATAAAAGTAGTATGGATAAAAGGGAGCTCAAAAAGTCTTCTCACTTGGATGAAACCAAGAAAGGCTTCAAGAGAGTTCACATTTGAGTTGAGATTTGAAGTAAGGATGGACCTTATACACCTAGAGTTTCAATTAGACATGAAAGGACACAGGGATGGGACTCAGTTTTAGAAGGACCTAATTCGTCCAGATTAGTGAGTTGTAACTTGTGAGCCCCCACAGCTTCTCAAGGACTGTGTTGTAAGATATATCTCAGGTGTGGAACCTCTGCCAATTCCTAAAACAATGGCTTTCAAGACTGCAGATCTCCTTATTCAAAATGAATTCTTAGCTGCATGTGGTCAACAATGCTTTCTTCAGGAAAAAAATCCAATAAAATATCAACTGGTTTTGTGTGTGTGAAAAAATAGTTTGATTTAGAGAAATGTGCATAGAAAATCTGTGGGGAGAAAGTGAGAGAGAGAAAGAAAGAATAAAGAGAGAGAAATAAAGAATGAAGAGAGAGAGAAAGAAAGAGAACAAGTGAACACAAGCTTCCCCAGAGCTGCCTTACTTTCTAAATTCCTGTCTCCTCTCCCCCATATGCCCAACACACACACACACACACACACACACACACACACACACACACACACAAACACACACACAACGTTTTGTTTTATTTTGTTTGCACCACACTTGGGGCCACTTCTGGTTCTGCACTTAGAATTCACTCCTGGTGGGTTCAGGGGACCATATTGGTTCCCTGGAATGGTTGCATGCAAGACAAGAGCTCTATCCACTGGACTATCCCTCCAGCTCCACAGTGTTTCTTTTGAAAGAACAGAGACCAGTCTATTTTCAGAACAAGGAATGGCAGGGAATTAGAGTGAAATCATAACTGCCTGAAATCACAATTGATTGAAATCTAATTTCTTTGCCATCACTCCCTGGGTGTGCAATTTTATCCAAATCATTTAGCTTGCTGATGTCTCCTTTTCTTACATCTTCAAAATGCTAATGCAAGTGTTCAGGTTCTCTATTTGGAAAGCAATACATGCTCAGTAAAAAGGTGGCAAGCTTGGTGGCATGCTCTTCATTGTGAGAGCCATTGTCACTTACTCCTCTCAATCCCAATTGCCCCAGTCTTTTATTGTCCCATCTACTAATTTGGTATTTATCCTCTATGGTCTTATTTGGTTAATTAACATTTTCTGTGTGTGTCACTCCTCTCCTAAAACATTCAAAGTCCTTGGGGGAAAGGAAATATATCTTATAGTTTTCTATCATCCACAGCTGCACTACCAGTGCCAAACACATAATGCAAACTCAAATATTTGCTGAATAAATTCTTAAAGCTTTGGCAACAAGAATAGGTGCTTATTTTGCTTGGCAACAGAACAAATGACATTTTGTATTTACATTCTTATTTCTAAGGCTAATTGATGTGGGTCTCATAATCATAAAAGCCCCTCTCAACTCCCCTCATAATGGCAGAAGCCATCAATTAAACAAGCCATTAGATGGATCAACAATCTATTAATCCACTCTTAGTGGTAGAACCAGTGGTTGACTTTCAGCCTGTCTGACTGCACGGTTGAATTGGATCTAGCAGGAATATTATTTGGTGTCTAGCTCCCTATGATGAATGGTTACTCTATGAGATGGGAATTAAATAAATTAAAGGGATTAAATCCATCACTAATCTAGATGAAAAGAAGTCATGCAGGTGACATCTAACCCAGGCCCTGGATTTTATCAATTTTTTTTTTTGGTTTTTGGGCCACACCCAGCGGTGCTCAGGGGTTACTCCTGGCTATCTGCTCAGAAATAGCTCCTGGCAGGCATGGGGGACCATATGGGACACCGGGATTCGAACCAACCACCTTAGGTTCTGGATCAGCTGCTTGCAAGGCAAACACCGCTGTGCTATCTCTCCGGGCCCGGATTTTATCAATTTTTAATGCATGGTGGTGCTACAAACTGGGTTGCTGGGGGTGACTGAAAGGGAGTAGAATTGAAAAGCAAAAAGGAGATTCAAGTGCTGACTCTACCATTTGCTTATGGTTTGATCTTGGGCAAGTCTTTTTAGCTTCTTGATCTCTAGTTTCATTAGCAAAATGGGGACAGAAATAGATGCATTGCAGGGTTGTGGTGAGGAATATGTGAAATTAGAAGTATCACATGGGGGCCAGAGAGATAGCATGGTGGTAGAGCGTTTGCCTTGCATGCAGAAGGACGGTGGTTCAAATCCTGGCATCCCATATGGTCCCCCGAGCCTGCCAGGAGCTATTTCTGAGCATAGAGCCAGGAGTCACTCCTGAGCGCTGCCAGGTGCGACCCCCGCTAAAAAAAAGAAATATAACATGATGGTTATCTGTCCTGCTACAGGTGATATAGCAGTGTCTGTGGTCATGAAGCTCAGAGTCTCGGAGAAAATATAGGACAAATACAAGACAAACATAGGACAGTACAGAAAGATATATGATAATGTAGTATGGCTGACTGAGAGAACACACAGAGACTGTCTGGTGGGGTCCCTCAGTTGTAAAATCACCCCACGTGCCATATTTTCAACCCCAGGTGAAAGAGTCTGAATCAGGGTCAAGCATGAAATAATCCTAATTAGGCTGAGGGTGAAACACGTGTAGTTTGCCAAACCTCATATGGAGAGCCAGCTGTTTGCCAGAGCTGTTGTTGTTATGGAGTGCAAAGACCACCCCTTGATGGGGCAGTAATGACATAGTAAAGGCAGATAGCTCAGGTTATCCTGAGCCAATCCCACCCAGGTTTTTAAGGAAAATAGTCTCTGTTTTGGGGTAAATCCAAGGGTAAACAAACTACAAAGGGACCAAGGATGATCTTTGTTTGAGGTCGAATAATCTATAACCTAACATCTCAAGGCTTCTTCCCAAAGAGGCATATCTGGGTCATTGTGCTCTCATCCCCCATCCCCATAGTCACATCTGCCCATCTCCTCTGTGGAGGAATTCTATTGCAGGTCCATCTGCATGGGACTATATCAGGTGATTGAAACAAGAGGAAGCTAGAATAGCAAAAATTCACCTCTTATTGCTCAAAGGCCAGACACGCAAAGTCAAGCTTTCTATAGGGCTGTTTCCAGCTGACAGCTGTGAGGGAACATCTGTTTCTCAACTTTCTACTGCCATCTTGGGGGTTCTCAGAGCTAACAGCCTTCCTTGGTTTGTTGAAGATTCATCCCACTCCTGTATTCCTATTCCTTACTTGCCTGATATTTGAAATAGATCCTTCCCCAGTTGAGCCTTCAGGTAAGGCTTCCTCAACTACCACCTTGATTGATGCCTTGGCAAATACTCTAAGGCAGAAAGTTCAATGTAGCCACATTCTGTTTTTCTAGCCCCTGGAAAATAAGAGCTAATGAATGGTTGACTTAAGCTACTGCACTGTGGGGCAATTTGTTACACAGCAGTGAGTGATTCACAGCTGTAGTTACCAGCTTTGTGTCCCTCATATTTCCCTTTCACTTTTACCATCTTCTGGTCAGTTCTTAGCCAACTATCAGTTGAATTAACTGAGCTGATTTCCAGTTTCCCAGATGGCACAATCTTGATATCTTGACTGTGATATCTATCAGTCCATCAGGACAATGTTGATATCTTGACTATGGTATCAGTCCATCAGGACATCCAAGATGAAATTAACTTTACTAGAAAGATGATTTCAGGACTAGGAAATCATATGTGCAAAAGCCTAGATAATTTTTTTCTTTTTTTAAAAAAATACTTTTCATATATTTTATTTATTTATTTATTTATTTTGGTTTGGGGGACACATCCAGAAGTGCTCAGGGGTTACTCCTGGCTCTGTGTTCAGAAATCACTTCTGGCAGGCTCAAGGACCATATGAAATGCTGGGGATCGAACCCAGGTCCGTCCTGGGTCAGGAGCATGCAAGGCAAATGCCTTATCACAGTGCTATGGCTCCAGTCCCAACTTTTTGTTCTTTAAACATATTTATAATGAAATGCCTCCTGATTTCAGACATGCCAGGTCCTAAAAGTGCAGTTATGAATGAGAGCACAACATTCTGGCCTCATAAAAATGCCTTGGAGGGGCCAGAGTGCTCATATATCATCAGATAAGACACTTGCCTTTCACACAGTCAACTCAGATTCAATCCCCAGCATCCCATATGGTCCCCGGAGCCCACCAGGAGTGAGTCCTGAGTGCAGAGTCAGGAGTAAACCCTGGGCATTTTTGAATGTGGCTGAAAAGAAAAGAAAAGAAAAGAAAATGGTCTTGGAATGTTTCCAATAAAGCAGCAATGAGAAATAACTAAAAGACTGCCCACATCCTGCAGCTCTTTGCAAGAAGAGCATTTTTATTTTATTATTTTATTTTTTATTTTTGGGCCACACCTGGTGATGTTCAGGGGTTGTTACCCTTGGCTATGTGCTCAGAAATCACTTCTGGCTCAGGAGACCATGTGGGATGCCGAGGATCGAACCCAGGTCCAACCTGGGTCAGCAATGTCCAAGGGCAAACACCTTACACCTGTGCTATTGCTCAGGCCCCTGCAAGAAAAGCATTTTACATTACCTTCTGGATCTCAACAGAAGCCAAGGCTCCTCCTTCCAGCTCCAGCATCATCCATAAGACAAAGATGCCAATGTCTCTTTCCAAGGTCTCTCACACACATCACATGGGACTCGGGACCCAGAGGAGCTCCGGGGAATAGACAGTACTCCACAGCTAGTAAGACACTGCAGTCATACTTGAATAACTGGCACTCTCAACTCATAATGATCCATGTCCCTCTACTGACTTGGTGCTGGCCACAACCAAAACACAGGTTAACAGGGTGAAACAAAGCCTGTTGCTTCTGGCCCGGGCCTGCAGGTTGCTGGTCATTGATATTAAAAATAAATAAAATAAAATAAAATAAAAGCAGACTGTAATACAGAGAGCAAACTCCCTGTGGCCACCTGCCCCATAAATCATCAGCTACCCAGGGCTATTGAATTACCTTTTAAAGATGGATGTGCGGAGTTGGGAGGCTGCTTGATAAGGTTTCCCTTTGAATAATTCCGTGTAGACTTGAGAAATGGGGGTTCTTCTGCGGCCTCGGCCTCATGCATGAGGATTCTGCCAGGTGCTTTCAAGATAAACACGTTTTCTTCTAGGCTGCCAGAGCAGCTATGATGAAAGACAAAAACTCACTGGCAGGCCCCAGGGAAGGATCGACTTCCTCCACTCACTGCCCCAAAGGTGGTTTGTTCCATCATTGGCAAAAAATATTAACTTATTCAAAGCAGTTGCTATTTATAGACATAGTCTCAGTGCCAGGTAATGTGCAAAGCATTTGAGCCCATACAATGCTTTCAAAAGTCCTTAGAGGTCAGTACTGTGTCTCTTTCACTTTTGATTTATGAGAAAATTCATGCTTCAAGAAGGCATGTGACTTCTTCAGGGCCACACAGCTCAGAAGCTTTAGAGCTGGAACTGAAATCTAGGTGCTAAGCAGGACGCAGCAAACTGTTTGTGACTAGCATGTGATTTCTGGTGCGTGTGATCTTTCTTGCATTCACTCATATCTGTCTTTTGAACACAAAAACAGCCATAGTCAAAAGAGACACAAGGAGATGTGGTTGTATTCCAATGAAACTTTATTTACCCAAACAGGAAGAGGGCAGGTTTGGTTAATAGAGCATCTTCCGACAACCTTTTCCAGGTACGTGGCACTAACTTGCTGCTTTCTAACTTGGAGTCTTTCTCCACGTATCTGATTCCATGTAGGAAATGTGCTGGCTTCTGATGGGGCTGTTTCATTTATAATTCCGTTATTGCCTTCTTGAAAGTGCTAGCCCTACAGAAATTACAGAGAGCCTGCTAAAGACTCAAGATACATAATGCATTTTAATCTCTTTGTATCAGCGAGGAAAAGATCTGTGAGGCTTCAGTAACAATAAATCCTAGAATTTTAAATATGTAAAATAGGGTTTTGTTGGCCTTAGAACTCTGCATATTTGGGAGTGTGGTCATTGTTTTAGACTCAAGAGCCAGTGGTGCTCAGGGATTACGTAATCCTCGCTCCACATTTAGGAATCAGTCCTGGCAGGCTTATAAAATCATATGGGGTACCGGGGATCAAACCCAGAATGACCACATGTAAGGAAAGTGCCCTACCCGCTGTACTATTGCTCTGGCCCCAAGGATGTAGCAATTCTTTATTATCAAGAACCCCTCAAATCTCAGAGACTTGGGTTTATTTAATACTTTTGTTTTTAACTTTAGCTATTTGGAACTTGGTACATTTTTTGTTATCTTCTCTTCATCTATTAAGCGCTATCTCTGGTCTCTCCCTATTAGATGCCAGTAGCTCCTCCCAACTATCAAACATGTCTCAGGATATTGCTACATATATCCTGCAGGGAATCACCTGCCGTTAAGAACTACAAGATAAGTAAAACAAGGGTTATTTCTGGCTCATGAGAATCTTCAGTTGAGTCAGGAATGCCCTTTGACAACTTCCCTGCTATGGCTGTAGCACGAATCCAAGATTCCTCCATCATCAACAACTCTTTTAACCCAAAGCTCTGGGCCTCCTGCCAAGCCTACAGAAAAAACCTCACCCTCATTCTGAATCTTCTCAGGCCAGAAAGAACATACCTTATTTTCACTCATAGGCCATTGGATCCTGGCCTAACTGCAAAGGAAGGAGGGAGACTGGGAATCTTGTAAAAGAACACAGGAACTAGATGGCGACTCTCTCTCGGCATTTCATGAATCTTTCTTTGATCTCACATTCAGTGAAAATTGAGGCGAGCACAGTAAATAAGACAGACTTAGTTCCTGCCCGTAGAGTGCTTCTATTCCTTCATTACAGTGCTCTTGTAGATTGCTACAGCAACAAAAAGAGAATATAGGCAGGTTTGGTAATAGGCCTATTGAGAGAAGTGAAAAATAAGATGCAATTAGCTCAGCAATTATGCTGGGTACTGGAAGCTCATTAAGGAGCAAAATAAATACCTCAAAAGTCTGGATCTAAGTGATCTTTCTTTTGTTTGCCAACCAAGTGTTTGTTCTAAAACATGGACAACAAGTGGATCAATCACCACTCAGTAATGAGTCTTTATTGGCAGACTCATTTAAGAGCCTAAACATGCCATTTTCAGTATGCTTTGCTGGGTCACAAACAACTCCAAGATGTCAGCAGCCCAGAACCACACACATTCGTTGTTGACGATATCGAATTGCTATCAACTCAGTGGTTCCCATTTTCCTAATTCCAGAGCCAAATGAGGGGGAGCCCCATTCTCTGTCATGAGTCATCAGGAAAGAGCAAGTGAAGTTACTCTTTTCAGGCATGACACTCACATCTGCTGATGTTCAGCTGTCCAGGGCAAGTCACGAGGTTGACTATGGCACCCCTAGGGCAGGAAGTGGACTCATGGTCCCAGCAAGATACTCACTACATTTTATCAAAGTGAGCAGGACTCAAGTTCTTAGCGGTGAGCAGTCACAGACATGGCCAGGCATACTCCAAGGCCCAGATGGCCAAGAAAGAGATTAGTCTGACACATCCAGCAAATCTTTGGAATCACTAATACAACCTATAACAGTGACTGTCAGTCTTGCACAAATGCACAGGCACACTTGACAATATCTGGAGGCCCTTGTGGCTATCTTGGACCAAACAGGGCAGCTGCTCCTGACATCTATCTCATGGGTAGAGGCTAAGAAAGCTGTTCAATACCCCACAATGTCAAGAAAAGTTCTCTTCAGTAAAGAATGATCCCATACCAAATGTCAATAGTACCAAGGCTAAGAAATCCTAATCTAAAACAGAAAGTAACTGGGCTGTTCTACTCATTTATTCATTCTTACATCATTCATTAATTTTCTGATACATCTGCTGAGGGTTTGATTTCTATTTTCTCTCCAGACACTATGCTAGGCCCTGGTGGTCAAATAAAAGTAAAGATGAACACAATTTCTTCTTATTTTTTTAAAATAATATCTTTATTTAAACACCGTGATTACAAACATGATTGTAGTTGGGTTTCAGTCATAAAAAGAACACCCCCCCTTCACCAATGCAACATTCCCATCACCAATGCCCCCATCTCCCTTCTCCCTAAATTAAATTGATAGTCCTCCTTGGAAAGGCACTTACCATGTAATCAAACTAGAGTGTTTCGTTACAAACTATGTATGATCAATGAAAACATGGACTGATTCTGAGAATCTATAACAACCCATTTAATTGTGTGTGCGTGTGTGTGTGTGTGTGTGTGTGTGTGTGTGTGTGTGTGTGTGTGTGTGATAGGAACATCTTTTTCAAGGCAATGAGGAGAATGAGAGGGTGTGAAGTTAACAAGGAGGAGAGGGCAGAGAGTTCCAGCAGAGAAGACAGCAGGCTAGGTAGGGGAACTAAAAGCCACTGGATAAACACAGAGGAAGTAAAGAGTTCATGGATATAGAATGTGAGTGAAGGTAACAGGGTAATAGGCCTTCTAGATCAGGTTAGGCATTTGTCTTTTCTCTTCTGAGCTCCCAGAAGCCACATTGAGGTCTTTAGCAGAAAGTGACTAATTGTAGTTGGAGCAGATTGCTCGAGTAACAGAGAGCAGAGAATGGTGCAGAGAAGATGGAGTCAGTGCAGAGAAAAGTATATACTTGACTGACTGCTTCTTCCTTCAAGTCAGAGATTCTGGGAGCTCTGCTAGGGGGTGGCAGTGTGAAAAATCAGCAAAGTGGATCTACTTGAGACCTAATTAGGATGTGAGCTGGGAAGAAGGGAAAGCTGTATTTCTCAGCTGTGAGGGTCACTTAGAAAAGGGCTAATTTGGGGACAGGGAAACAGGTCAGTCTCCAATACAATGGGAGGGTCAGCAGTCCCACCAAACTCCCTGGTAAAAATATCAAGAAGGCAACTAGGGAGATGTGTCTACAATTCAGAAGCATGACAAGGCCACAGTTATTAAGGTACGAATCATCCAATGACAGATGCCCACATATCCCAGGTTAGTGTGGCTTCAACCCTACCTCCTGATTTTCTCATCCATGGCTGGTTATCCTTGACACATAGCAGTAACCATAACAACTCTATGAAGATAGGACCACTTATCTGCTTCTCTCTGACTTCACTCGTTCATTCATCTAACAAATAGTTGACGCTACTGTTTTGTATACTAGACATTGTCCTTGGGAGCTGATGCTGCAGCACTCAGTGGGAATAAAACAACCCACAGTCCTGGCAGGCTTTTAATATTTTATGACTTCTTCCTTCCTGTGGCTCATTCCAAAGCAATGACCCTTGTTCTTCTGTACCTCATCGATAGAAAGTCCTTTGCCACAAAGGAAATGCTTGCCTAGCAGATGACCCAGATTTTTAAATTTGAGGGAAAAAAGATGGTTGCATCTCTGCCTGGCCAGATGGAGTCCATTGAGTTCAAAGATGTCAAATGGATTTCTTCTCAACTGCAACTTGAATGGATTGATAGTGACTTCTTAGAGTGCTAAACTAAGGATGATTCAGCTAGAACCAGATAAGGGGTCAATTCGTGATATCGGCCATGGGTTGATCCAGAGAAATAGAAAAAATAACATTATGCCCGTAGCTCTGATCTCAAAGCCTCCCTTTTTCTGGTGGTTTTGTAGTAAACATTTTGTTGAGGAATCCCGTCTTCTTTGATAAACGATCATCTCTTCATTCCTTTAAAAATAAAAAACTCATCAGATGCTGAACTAATGATGAAAGCTAAAAACAATTCTTTGCCTCCTTGGAGGGCCTGTGTGGTATCAATCTTATTTTATTCTTAAGTATTTGAGAAGATGGGAGAGGGGCATCAGGGAGAGGTAGAAAAGTATATATTCCATTTCTGAAATAGACGTGGGGCTTTTTTAGACTATTTTATTTATTTTATTGTATTTCTTTCTTCAACTATTCATTTCGGTGGGGGGCATTCTAGGAGTTTTTACATTTCAGCCAAGCTGTAGAAATCAAACTGCTGATGTCTAAGCAGAAGAGACTAAATCTTAAGACATGGCAGCTGATATGCCCCAGTTCACATCGTAAATGACAGATAATCAAATTCAAGAACTCGGGCCTTGGGAGGCTCACTCAATTTCCCTCAACCCACCGCATCCGGATTTATCCTAGTGCCAGAAGCCATGGGGGAAATTGTCTCAGGATCCCACGCATCTTAAATGCTGCATCATTAGCACAATCTGGTGACTTCGAAAGAACTGTCCCAGGTAAAAATCACCTCCATCAGCACCAAACTGGAACCTCCACTTTGAGCCCTCTTTTCTGGGACTTTGGGAGCAAATTCATGCAGAGAAATAAAAAGAAAACATCGCGGGGGAGGCTGCCCCGGGAAGCACCCTACATCGCCTTTCTCCTGGAGGGGGTCTCCGATTTAGAATGCAACTCCAGGCCTCCATGCCAGCTGAAGTCCCTGGGGACTGCTGTGGCTGGCTTGACCTAGTTAGATGTGACAGGCCTGATGAGCGTGAAAGGGAGCTAATGGGAATGGACAAGACTGAGGGCCTGGGAGGCTTATGGGAGTTGATCTCCAGGAACTGGTTCAAAACACTCCCCAGAAGGGTCTCCAGAGGAGAAGCACGTGTTCAATCTGACCGTGTCTGCACCCTACTTACAAACCTTCAGTACTGATCTCTATGTGTTCCCCAAATGGTCCAGAATCTTAGTCCCTGTAAGGTCTGACTGGCCACTGCACCTTCTGTATTCTTCTCCCTGACCTCCGCCTCTTGAAGTCAAACCCGTCTACTTTTAGTTCCAAATAACAACAGACTCTTTCCTCTTTCAGGGCCTTTGCATGAACTATGCCTTTGCCTAGCCCATGTGCTCCCTTGAGTTTACTGCATCCCCAAAGTACAATATACAGATCACTGACTCCACTAGCTTTGTCCAGCAACACAAGATGGTGTGCTCTCACATCCTCTGAATTCCTTTAGGCCTCATTAGAAGTGATTTTGGATTTATTTGTCTATCTGCCTGCTTAATAACGAGTATTCCCCATTAACCACTGAGCTGCATGGCCTTTTCTCTGAATGCCTCAGGCCAATATTAATGGCCAACATCTATTTGGATGCTGGTACCACTCCCCATCCCAAACTATACTCAATTCACCCTCAATTCCTCTCCCTTCATTATATCCCACATCATACCTATTGGCATCCACCTTTCAACATATTTCCAGAATCTGGCCACCTCCCAGCATCTTGGTGTTGCCACTCTTCCCAAAGCCATGTCATTTCTCTCAGATCACTTTAAAAAGCTCCTAACTGGCCTTCCATAATGACTCTCCCTTTCTTGTATTTTAGCTTGTAATCTTGTAATTTTAGCCCAAGGAGTCCTTTTAAAAAATATTGATATATGCATACGAGGTCACTTGTCAGCTCACAGCACTCATCTCCCTCTTAATATAAACCCAACTCCATGCCTGGACTCTATTCCTGTGATCACCCTTACATAGCAGACAGCTGTCTTATGGACTTTTCTCCATCAGTCTCCTTCTCCATTCCATCCAGCCTCCTTCCTGGTTGATCATAAAAGCTTGAACATCCTGGTCTTATTATTCCCTCTCTCTGCCTGCATTGCATTTGCTCCAGAGTGACATGTGCCTCCTGTTCTCACTCCTTCAGGTCTTGCTGAAGCTTCACTTTAGAAATGAGAACTCCTCTGGCTGCCTGAGGAAAAGCACCAAATGTCAGTCTTCCATCGAACCCAGCTACTTCCTGTGTGAGTTCTTGAGTTATTGCATGCAACAACTGCAAATGATACTCCAGACGCTTATCAAGTTATAGTTAATGACTTCATAGCTTTAAGAAAGTAGTTTCCAATGTCCAAGGTCCCAGTTTTATGCTGATTCCTCATTGGTTCCTGTGGACATTGGTATTTGGTCCCTTCTGGTTCTGTTTCATGTCCCAGTGCTCTTGATGACCTTCTGGTCTGTCACTGGTCCCCTGTGGTTTTCCTCTCCTTGCCACACTTGTTGTTCTTTGGCATTCCATGATCATCTGGCCACCAAGCAGTTTTTCATGCCAATTGCTTTTCACACTGGGTGCTAGCATAGGGCCCAGAAGGGAATCTACTGTCCATCAGATTAAAGAGAAGATTCAAGAGGAATTTTTCTATCCCGTGCTTCCATTTTAAGTGTTCTTCCTGTCCCTGTGCCATTTCTATTATTTACCTAATTGGCTAAACCTTCATGTTTATGAGATATAGAAGGACCAATTAAAAATAACCTATTGCCTGGCTCCCCTCCCACAATTCTAGAATATTGTGAAGGTGGTACAAGCAGGATTTGCATTTATGGTCTTGGTGGAGGCAAAGTGTGAGAATCACTCTGGAAGATAGTTTGGCAACTTCTTAGAAAACTACATCCAGGGCCAGAGAGATAGTATAGCAGTAGGGCATTTGCCTTGCATACAACTGATCCAAGATGAACAGTGGTTTGAATCCCAGCATCCCATATGGTCCCCCAAGCCTGACAGGAGCAACTTCTGAGTGCAGGGCCAGGAGTAACCC
Source organism: Suncus etruscus (assembly GCF_024139225.1). NCBI lineage: Eukaryota > Metazoa > Chordata > Mammalia > Eulipotyphla > Soricidae > Suncus > Suncus etruscus. The sequence goes on from NC_064862.1 coordinate 23,293,735, forward strand.
CTGAGCGCCACCGGGTGTGACCCCCACAAAAGAAAAGAAAACTACATCTATTCTTAGCATATGATCCAACAAACAGGTTTCTTACTATTTGCCAAAATGTGTAGACCACTAAGGACTATGATAGGAAAAAAAGATTAGAAGTTTCTGGGGATTTGGGGCACAGGGAGAGGGGATGAACAAACTGACCACAGAGGATATTTTAAGTCAGGATCTATTTTGATACCATAAAGGGAAATACATGTTCTTCTACATTTGTCCAAATCCATCAAACAGATGCCACTAAGCATGAAAGTGAGTATTAACTACAGACATAATTTATAATGATGTAAGAGGGGTGGTTCATGGATCACAATAAAATAAAATAGGGGCCAGAATGATAGCATAGTGTAAGGCTTTTGTTTGCATGTGTCCAACCCAGAGGGACCTAGTTTGATTCCTGGCATTCCATATGGTCCCCCAGCCTGCCAGGGGCGATTTCTGAGTGCAGAGCCAGGAGTAACCCCTCAATGCCACCAGATGTGGCCCCAAAACCAATCAATTAATCAATAAATAAAAGGTTTAAAATAAAAATAAAATAAATAAAATAATCCCCTCTAAGGAGGGGGAATGTTATTAATAGGGAAGAATGTGTTGTATGGGGCAGGGGTAGATGGGGGTCCTCTATAATCAATATTGCTATGAACCTAAAGTCTACACATGAAAATACACAAACATACACACACAGCTGAGAAAAGTTTCAGCAAGCTAGCAGCATCCCAAACATTCTGGTTTTGTTGGTTGACTGCAGGGCATTTAACACAAATATCATCTGTTCACACAGAGAAAACCAAGTATCAAGGAAAATCACTGTGATAAAATTCCATGCTTCTGTGCCCCCCTTTTTTGGTTTTTGGGCCACATCCAGCGGGCAGTCAGGTTACTCCTGGCTCTGCACTCAGAAATTACCCCTGGCAGGAAACCATATGCAATGCCGGGGATCAAACCCTGGTGGGTTGCATGCAAGGCAAATGCCCTCCCCACTGTGCTATTGCTCCAGACCCAACTGATTGACTGATCCATTTTATTCCAAGAGACTAAACCCCTCCACATTAGCATGTGCATACCCTTCCCTTGCTGTTAGGGGATAATGATGGTAAAATACTCTTGGCCCACTGAGATGTGCTGGAATAAGATCCCAGGATGCCTTTCAGCCTGCCATGTGGCTCTGTTGTAGCCATGTGTCACTACATCCACCCTTCTCAAGCCATAAGACCAGAGTCCACAAATCCTCTTAAAAATTACCATGCCATGGGGCCGGAGAGATAGTATGGAGGTAAGGCATTTGCCTTACTTGCAGAAAGTCGGTGGTTCGAATCCCAGCATCCCATGTGGTCCCCTGAGCCTACCAGGAGCGATTTCTGAGTGTAGAGCCAGGAGTAACCCCTGAGCGCTGCCAGGTGTGACCCCCCAACAAAAAAATTTTTTCATGCCACCAGTGGTCAGAGTGCCATTATATTGGTTCTTAAAACATGATCTTCACTTTGATGTGGGCTCAAAGCTTCTAGATATGCATGCAAAGATGGGCAAGAATACTAGGAATAGGTTTTCTAGCAAGAGTGAAGATTATGGGTATAATCCTATCTGCTACTGGGTGGGATTCCTCTAAGTAGAGTTCTGATTCAAGTTCATTTTTTGTGCATATTTTTCCTTTTATTGATTTTTATTTAAAATTAAATAAATACATTTTATTTTATTTATTTCCTTTTAGTAACCAAGTTGTTTATGATTGGGTTTCAGTCTTACAATGTACCAATGTAAACCAGCCTTCACCTGTGCACATTTCCTGACAACAATGACCTCAGTTTCCCTCCTACCTTCCTCCTGCCTGTTTCTGGGGCAGGCATATTTCTATCTCTGTCTGTCTCTGTCTCTGTCTCCTCTATTTTTGTCTCTTTGTCTGTCTCTGTCTCTCTGTCTGTCTCCCCACCCCCCTTCTACTTTATCTCTGTTCAGCACCAAGTTCTTGTCCAAAGTAGAGAAGAGACAACTAGAATTCTTGATAGGAAAAGTTGAAAAAGGCGCTCTCACAAGCAAGTTCCTCCTTACAATGGGATGAAGGGTGTTGGCCTGCCTCAATCCCAGGCCCTCACACAATACTCTATGCCCCAATTCTGATTCCTCCTCCAGAGATCAGGGGTAACCCCCATTTCCCCCAGCCAGCAGTGGGTTTCTCTTTGAGATGCTCCAGCTGAAGCAGGTCCCATCCTCTGAAAATTTTGTTCACTTGCTAGCTATTAAGCCATTCACTGAATTCATTTGATCATGGCCTGCCTCCCACTCCAAGATCAAGTTTCCACTGAAGCAAGGGCTGCATCTAATTTTGTTGGCACCAGAACCTTGCCCAGTGCCCAGTGCATAGTAGATGCAGAATTAATATTCCCAGGACTGCACCAACTAATACTACTTTCACTGAGAAATGCAAACTCATTCAAAGATTTGCTTCCCTATTTCCAACAGCTTCTCAACTGTCATAATGTCAATTATTTATCAATGGTCAGTCTCTCCTATTTATCATGGTCATTTTCTCCAGAGGAGCTGACAAGAGGGAAACTGGCCTATGTGTTCCCCCCCCCCCCCGCCCCTTCCAACCCCACTGCCTCCGCCAGTGCCAAAATACTCACCCTCCCCATCTTTATTTATTGTCACCACCTGGAGATAATAACGACCTAGTAGTTAGTAGAATTCCATTGTTCCTACAAAGAAAGCTCTTCAAGCATGGCTTGCACATAAGAAGACTCGATAAACATGAATCAATTCCACCATGAGCATCCTCTCAGTGTCATATATTAAAAGGTATTTGAAAGTATTATTTAAAGTGGGTTTTTCTTCTCCACCTTTGCTGGTAACTCAGCCTTCTTCCAGCCTGGAAAGTGTTGTTCAGAGAAAGAAACAGAAGAGAAAATAAAACAAAAGCCTCATCCCTACAGCTAGTAAATGAATGGCACAGTGGGGCTTAACCCACTTTTTCTTGAGCCACCTAGCAATGATCAAATAAGGAGACGCTAATAGAAGTTTGACTTTATTGGTTTTAAATTTTAAACTTCTATTTCATTTGTCCCCAAAGAGAAAGCATCCTCTTTCTGAAGAGGCCCTGCCGGGAGAAATAGGCACCTAAAGAGAGTCCACTCTAACACCTCACCAAGAAAAAAGAAATTCTTTTTTTATTGATCACAAAGACAATGGCAGACACTACCTGCTGCCTTCGTGCAAACAGTTACCTCCACACTTAGTGCAGGTTACCTACCAAGTTGCTGCCTCAGCCAATATCATTTAAAAAGGGTGATTGTCTTTTTCATTTTTGCTCTAGTTCCACCAAATGTTTTTACGTGAGCATGAGGCCCTGTTTGAAAAATCGATTACATATTTCCATTTTAATGTAAACATGAAGTCCCACCCTCTGCCCCCATCTCATTAATGCAAAACACCATATCAGACATTTCTTTCTAAACCCTCTTTTCTTTATTTTTTCCCAGACAGAGAAAGCAAATTGAGTCAAGAGTTGACCGCCCGCTGAGAGAGTTGACCAACTGCAAAAATCACTGAGGAGGGGTAGAGGGTCAGTTGTTGATAGGGATGGAGATATAAGAGTTTTTAGTTCTTGGCGGGAGGAATCTCCCAAGCAGGAATCAAGGGGCCCAGAAGCTACTCCTAGTAGTAGTTGTTCCTAATAATGCAGGGGTATCCAGTAAAGTTTTTGTTTGTTTGTTTTGGTTTTGGTTTTGGTTTTTGGGTCGCACCCGGTGGTGCTCAGGGGTTACTCCTGGCTCTATGCTCAGAAATTGCTCCTGGCAGACTCGGGGGACCATATGGGATACTGGGATTTGAACCATTGTCCTTCTGCATGCAAGGTGAACGCCCTACCTCCACGCTATCTCTCTGGCCCCCCAGTAAGGTTTTTTAATTTTAATATTTGCCTTTGGATTTCAGGTCACATCCAGCAGTGCTGGGAATGGGGGTACCAGTCTGAGTGCCACATTCTAGTTCCTTGGCCTCTCTCCCTCTCTCCAATCCAACTTCCCCAGGAACTGCTCAAATATTTATTGAGATTTTTAGTAAATTTACCCAGCTCTGTGTTTCAAATATTTCACTTCCCTTCAAAATCATAATAAATAAAGTAGCTTTGAGGGGCCAGAGAGGTAGTACAGCAGATAGGGTACTTACCTGGCATGCAGCTGATCTAGGTTAGATCTCCAAACACTCCATTTGGCCCCTTGAGCATCTCTAGAAGTGATCCCTAGTCATAGAACCAGAAGCACTGCCAGGTGTAGCTCAAAAACCAAAAATAAATAAGCCAATGAAATAAAATAATATAAGCAACCTAAAAAAATTAAATGAAATGGCTTTTAGGGTGGAGAGAGAATGAAATCAAAGCCCTACTGCTGCCAGAGAGATTGTATATATTATAATAGTATTATATTATATTTGTATTATAATATATGATATATTGCATTAAATATTAAATTATATTAACATTAAATATTAATTTTAAAAATCAATTCTTTAAATTAAGTTCTTTAAGTTAGTTGAATTCTTTAAATTAATTAAAATAAATTTAAAATTAAATTAATTAATTAATTAAAATTGAATTGATTAAAATAAAATTAAAATTTAATTAATTAATTAAATTAAATATATCAAAAACACCCAGGAGAGAGTAAATGAACGTGAAAGGAGTCTATAGATAATCCCATGACAATATATTCCAAGGGTAGAGAAACCCTGTATCTCTTAGGTCAAGGGGATTCCCGTTTCGAATGACCCCAATATTTACTGTGTCTATCCGGGGGTGGGGGAAAAACAAAAAACACTAAATAATTCTTCTTTTTTTTTTATCTACTTTTTGTCGATTTCTTTGTTTTGGGGTAGATATTGAAGTAGTTGTCCATTTTTTTATTTATATATTTACTTTTTCTTTCTTCTTTTCTCTTCCTTCTTGAGCCTTGTCATATTTCCTATCTCACAACCATGGCAACTATGTGGTGCATATTTTTATCATTGCAGTGCTCACTGGATATCTTATTTGATTCCTCTTTTTGAACTGTTGTGGTGTTTCACCTTTTTTTCTCCTTTGTCCCTCCAACCAAGGATGAGAGCCTCTAGAATGACTCTGCTCAAAGTCGACGTAGTCGATTTTTACCCCATTATATTACTTTTCTCTTCCTCAAACAAAACCACATAACTTGAACTTTCTAGTCCCGCCTCCCAATTAGAGGGGGCAGTAATGGAGGCACCAAGACCAAACAGTTATAAGACCACTAAGTAATAAACTAGACACAGAAAGGACCACACATTCTAGCAGCCCCTGAGGGGGAGAGTGGAGGATATGGGAGGCAGGATGGGAGTGGATGTGAGAGGACAATTCAGTGGTGGGAATCCCCCTGATTCAATGTAAATATGTACCTGGAATATTACTGTAATGATATGTAAGTCACTATAATTAAAATAAATTATTAATTTATTAATTAAAATAAAATAATTAATTAAAATAAAAGAATTATAATTAAAATAAAAATTATATTTAAAAATTAAATATATGATATAATATTGATATTATAATATATAATAATATAATGTTAGTATATTAGATATTACATATAGATTTGCCCTCAGAATTAAAATAAAGCAAGATGTGAAGAGCAAGGCATCACACACAGCTATTATTTTTGCCCCTTCTTAATTCCCAGCACCATATGAGCAGCACAGGTGTTCACAGCCTCTCTCCCTCTCCTTCCTGTTTCTCAGGCTCCAATAAGTAAAAAATATACCTTCTGACAGTACATCATTCTTGTGGGAGTTTCTGTCTGGTTCTAGAGGTCCTTTCATGACCAAAGATGGGGCTAGAAGTGTGAGGTACATGTTTGGAGGATGAGGCAAAGTGTGAGTGCTAAAGTCTGGCCAAACTAGATTCCCCCTGGGCTCTACCTGTGTGTCTGGGGGCAAGTGGCAGTCCCTTTGTGAACCTCATTCATCTCATCTGTAAAATGGGCATATCAACAACTCCTTCTTATGAGAGAGAGTATGATCTACAGACGCTGATAAACAGGCTCTGATAGTCTTCTCTTTAGTCCACACATTTGTTAGAGTTCAGACTCGAATTATGAGACCACACAACTGGAATAAAGTTTAATACTTTAATCTGTCTGCCATAAAAAAAACCCAGACTGGATGATGAGGGTCATCTCCCAAAGGAAATGAACCCTGCCCAAGGTCATGAGGAAAATTGTTGAATGGTAGGTTGTGCATACCACAACCCATAGAGGGGAAGAGGAAATCCTAGGCTCCCTAACCAGGTCAGACAAGAGATGCTGGTCTGGTAGCAATTCCCTGCAGTAAATAATCCACACAGTTAGGAAGATTTAGCAGGCAAGAAATTCACACTGCAAGCTGTTCACCCACAAGCCCGTCACTCCATCACATGAAACCATGAACCTAAATGGCAATTCCCAGCTCAGGCCTCCTGAGTAGCCTTTATTGAGATCAAAACAAATCTCTCCCCCAAGGGGAAGTGGAAAAGCCAGATGAGAAGGCAATGGGGAAACAAAACCAAAGGAAACCAATTGAAATACATATGGGGACTAATTCAAAGGCTTCTATCTACAGAAGATTATATAGGGAAGGGATATATGGAGGTTCCAGTTTTCTGATGATCTTTAAAATAATAGCTATTTAGGGGGATCTTCCTACTGCTCCTATATCCTTCTCTGACACAACTGGAGGTGACAGGGTCCTCTGGCTGTGTCTCCCTCCCGACTACCTGGTCTGACCAGGTAGCTTGGGGTGGTATCTATGGAAATAGGCGTGTGAACACCTACACCATGTGATCCTTACAAAATGGTATCTCTCCCTGTTCAGAACCTGAGAAGAAGCCAGCTATGTGGCCTTTACAAAATGGTGTCCCTCCTTGTTCAAAACCCAGGTCACAACCACATTTGGAAAAGGGGTAAAAACAAGAATCATGTTTTCTTGGGGCCACAGCGATAGCACAGCAGGGAGGACATTTGCTTTATATGCAGCCAACCCAGGTTCAATCCCTGGCATCCCATATGGTCTCCAGAGCCCACTAGAAATCATTCCTGAGTATGGAAGCAGGAGTTAGCCTTGTGCACAGTCGAGTGTGACCCCCCAAAAAAGGAATCATGCTTTCTTAATATCTTCCTTCTTGGAGAGGCACCTTCTTCTTCCTCCTCTTGGACCTCAATGAGTAGGATATCCAATTCTATTCCACATGTAACATTTATCAAACACATTAGATTAGAGACATTTGATCCTGGGGTGGGGAGAAGATGGTGAATAGGGGACTGTTGCTAATTTCATGATTATACCTCTTTCTGTTGGTGGACTGATTTTAGCTTGGGGCACACCCACAAATGGGGTGTTCTGGGTGAGTACTGGGTCCACAAACCCTAAGGAAGAGAAGAATGGTTGTTGGCTTTTTCCATGTGTTTGGAATCTTGAAAAAGTGGTCAAAAGCTGGAATGATGGTTGCAACTGGGATACAGAGAAATTCATTTGCTGCTCATTCCTGAGCTTTAGTCCCTTAAAAGCTGCCATCCCAGCCCCTCCTTCCTTCTAAGTAACCCCTCTCTCCTTCTAAGAACGACTCTTTTAGTAAAGAAAGCCAGAGTCGGGTTTCTGTGATCACTCTGGACAAGAACTGAGTGCTAAAAAGAGATAAAGTGTTATGCATGGTACCCCTTCAGTAACAATAGTGCAAACCAAAGTATCTAAAAGGAAAGAGAGAGAGAGAGAGAGAGAGAGAGAGAGAGAGAGAGAGAGAGAGAGAGAGAGAGAGAACTGGGGAGATTGATGGAGAGAAATATGCACTGGTGAAGGTTATCATATATTGTATGACTAAAACTCAATCATGAATGACTTTTTTTTTACTGTGGAAAAAACTATATTATGAACACCTTGTAATCACAGTGTTTAAATACAGTTAAAAAAAAAGGATGTCGGGCCCGGAGAGATAGCACAGTGGCGTTTGCCTTGCAAGCAGCCGATCAGGACCAAAGGTGGTTGGTTCGAATCCCGGTGTCCCATATGGTCCCCCGTGCCTGCCAGGAGCTATTTCTGAGCAGACAGCCAGGAGTAACCCCTGAGCATCACCAGGTGTGGCCCCAAAGAAAACCAAAAAAAAAAAAAAGAAAGAAAAAGGATGTCACTGGTAAATTTTCTATTCATGAGAGGTTATGGAGAGGAGATAGAACCAGCCCATGAGTCCCTGTGTTCAATTATCCACAGCCTCCCAGGGAGAAGATATTCTCATGTGGTGATTGGTCCTGTAGCTTCCCCACACCCCTGAAAGGTAAACTGATTAGAACTGAGGTGAGAGAGAAGAGCAGAGAAAAAGAACAGAGTCAATAATACTGGGTTCCTCCAATTCCTCCGACTTAGCTTACGAGCACTCCTTTCAGAAGACCAGAGACTAGCTTAATCTTATGGGTCTATTTAAAAGTTTGGCTAATTAATGACTATAAAAGCAGTTTGGACTTTGCAAGCCTTTTATAATGGGCCTCATTTAAACATAATGGGCCCAAGATTGCCTCTGGCATCCTCCAGAAAATTAAAAATCCAGTAGGCAGTGGAATTGCCTTGACGTGGTTTTCCTATTACTTTTATTTTTATTATAATTGCAAATAGCAGCATTACTAATGGCACCTTGGTAAAAAGGAGCTTTTCTGGGGAAGGCCTAGCCAGTCCCCCACATTCACTGTTTGATTTATGTCCTTTGGCAAGCCACTTGACAGGGTCTTTCACATGACGCCATTTCACTTACGCCAAATAAAGGGAGATGGAACGTTCTTGAACACATGAGGTAACTATCAATGGAGACAACATTCATTTTTAAAACCGTTTGGCTTTTACAAGACAAGTCCTAATTGGTGTTTGTTTGATCCTTGGCTTCATACAAGCAGGTGTCTGATAGTGGGGGCAGTATTAATGATGGTATTCAGAATTCTGAGTTGGAAAGATGATATCAGATTAAGTGCATGCAAGAGACATGAGTAATAAGGATGATGAAAATAATAATAGTTAGCTCAGAATAAGGGAACCCACAGATCTAACCCCTTATCTATACCATCTCTTAAATTTCAGGGTTCTTTGAAAGCTCAGAATGTTCCAGCCATAGCATCCCAGTCAGGTCAGAACATGTCTATGCTTCTTCTTGAAAAACACATGCATTTAGGTCATATTTATTGGGCCACACCATGTACAGTGAGCATTAATTTTGTGCCAGGCCTTATGCCAAGCACAACACAGTCACTTTCTTCTTGATCTGTATTTCAGCCATAGTTGATGCCTGGGAGTCGGTCTCCATGGAAACCACAACCCAAGCTCTTCCCATCTCCCGGCTCTCCGACTCTACTTCATCCCGTAATATCTGAAAGGTCTAATTTACAAAATTAAGACACAAAGAATCAATCCCCAAATTGAAGTTTAAATGAGTGCTTCCTGCTGTCTTGTTTTGTTCCATTTACAGTAAATGTCACCATCCAGTTGATGTCTTTAATGTCAAAAAAATAGATGAACTCCCCTGCATTTCCCGACATAATCTTCACAGAATAGCCACAGCTGGCATTATGATCTCTCATTTCCCATATGGTAAATTGAGGCACAGAAAACCTGGCTACCAGAGTCAGGAATAAAGCCTACACAGTAAAATAAACCACACTTTACATGAATGCAAGGGCCGGCCATCTGGGGAGGCTTGCTCAAGTGAAGAGTGGAGAGTAGAGCAGGTAAGGTGCTTCCATTGCGCACTGCTGGCCTGGGTTCGATTCCTTGCACTATATATGCTTTCCTGAGCACCTCCAGAGTTGAGAGTAATCTCTAAGTAGGATTAGCTGTGACCACCATTCCTGCCTTCCGGAAATAAAGGCATTACTAAATTGGTGACTTCCTCCTTGTAGAAAAGTAACTGCAAGAGAGGCAGGTTTGTACTTCAACTATCCTTGCTCCAAACTTTCTACCTTGGTTCCTAAACTCCCCTGGCTCCTTCTGGCTTCCAATTATGCCCATTCCATACCGGACTCTCACATCAGTTATTACAGGGTTCTGATATATCACTTTTTTTTTTTTTTTTTGGTTTTTGGGCCACACCCGGCGTTGCTCAGGGGTTACTCCTGGCTGTCTGCTCAGAAATAGCTCCTGGCAGGCACGGGGGACCATATGGGACACCGGGATTCGAACCAACCACCTTTGGTCCTGGATCGGCTGCTTGCAAGGCAAACACCACTGTGCTATCTCTCCGGGCCCGATATATCACTTTTTTGCCCCAAACTATCAACATTGTCTCCTTCCTTCTTTAATACCCCATTCATAACCAAGCACTATCAGTAATAGGACTTGGATCAAAAAACAAAAAGCATGGAATGCTGGGGATCAAACATGGGTCAACAACATGCAAGGCAAATGGCCTATTATGTCTACCTTTTGTGCAATCATTCCAGTCCTTGGACCAAATTTTGATACCAGCACTAACCCCATGAACTTTTAGTTCTATTTATCATGTCACTTCCCTTATTCTCAGGTTCTCTGACCTGTGAACTAGGGATGACTAGGATTGATGTAAGGGCCTAAAACTAATCATTTTAGAGAAAGACTGAGTGCATTAATGTGTTGTTTTTCACAGCTAAATTTTTTTAAAGTGTGATTGGTTTGATCCACTTAACAAATTTTGGGATTTATTGTCACTGTACACCAATTTCTGTGATCACACTTTTTGAGTGGTCCATTATCAAAGCTGAAAAACAATTCCCCTGGGTAGAATTGGCTACTTCCTGCTTATTTACACAAGAAAAAGAAAGTTTAGCATGTTCCACCCTATTGAAACATGGTATAATTTAGACTGAACCTCTTTCATTTGCAAACTCATTCTCTCAAGTGCTTTCCGTGGACCATTGGTGTCCAGATCACTAGTGGACTTGCAAAATTTCAGCTTCTGCTCAGTCAAGACTCATGTTATCCAACAGTCAGGCCTGTCTTTTCTCCATAATGGCTGAGAATAAGATTGGACCACTGGGGATAGCATTCCCTAGTCAATTTGCAGTTAGATGCAGCCCCGTGATAATTCTCATCAGAGATTTGTGAAAGAAAGTCAGTGATCACAGAAATTGGTGTACAGTGACAATAAACCCTCCTAAGCAAGGAGGGTAAGAAATAGCTGCATCTTTGAGATCAGAAAGATGGAGTAGGGCAAGGCAGTTACCATGCATGTGGTCCACCCCAATTTGATCTCTGTACCAAATATGGCCCCTTGACACTCTCTAGAGTGATTTCTGAATCCAGATTCAGAAATGAGCTTTAAGCACCATTCGATGTGGCCCCAGAATGAGAGAGAGAGAGAGAAAAAAAAAGAGAAATAGATACACCTCTTATTTCACCAAGTACAACCTGGACATAAGAGAAAATTAACCTTAACTAAGCTGACAAGCTTATCAAAGGCAGAAAAGTCTCACCATGGATAAACTTGGTTCCCTCAATGCCCTTGTGCCTTGCTTTTCAATAACTACACAACAAGCAAACCTAAATATAAATGATTTGCAACAAGTCACTTTTGAGGCATCTGTACCTAAATTTGAGTTGGGGATATACACCAGATACGAAACACACCTCCACTTCAAGAAAGACTCAACTTTGACTGACAAGCCCTGACTTCAGTTGAGAAGTCAAGAAGAGCTCTTTCCCACAAATAGCCCTTCTCAAAAGACTGGGCTTCCACACAGCATGACAGCAAGTCCCAAGAGTGAGTATGCCAAGAGGAAAAGGTGGAAGGTTTACTGTTTTATAATGCCTGAACCCAGAAACTAACAAGTTCTATCACTGCCACCACAGTCTTTTGGTTCATACTGTAAAATAAATCCCCACGTTGTGAAATCACCCCACACACCATATTTTCAACCCCAGGCAGATGGATCTGAAGCAGGTAGGTTAGCCACAAAAAATTAATAAGCCAAGCCAGTAAGGAGAGAGTCATGGAGTCAGTTTGCTTCTCATCTCATGGTCTCTCTGTGCACGAAACCAGACTGACCTTTCTTTATTAAACCGGTACCAATTAAACCATGCAGAGGAAGATAGAGTGAGATCCAGGTGTACTTTTACATATGAAAGGACTAGATGAAAAGGAAAGAGAAAATTGGGAAATGCATTTGTTTGGGATAAATAGCTGGGTGACATCTAATGCATGCAATCACAGCATTGACCCTAATTCAAGAGGACATTAGGCAACAAGCATATTTCTTCTCCAGGTCCAATACTACCTGGGCATCTTTAATCTGGCACATTGTGTGAAATAAAGATGGACAGCATTAAGGAGCACTCAGGTTACCATGGACATGAGATAAATCACTTCCTTGTTCTCTTAGCTTTATTTATATGGGAGTCACTTGTTAGAATAGCTTAGGTGCTTGCCATGAGTAAAGTTTCCTGGGAATTAGAAAGTTGGGGTTGGGGATTAACAGGGGGTCAAGGATCTTCACCTAATAAGCAAGCTGAGTTGAATGTACCCTGAAATTTAAGACCCACTGCAGAAACACAGCTACTCCATTTAGTTCATGACCTCCCAGTCGCTGGAAGATAGTTAAGTCCCTTTATTTTGATGGTGTCAAAAAAATGATGAAACCCATCTTTGATGTGAACATTCAGGCCCTCCCTAAATTGCATTTGAAGATACTTGGGGGTGATGGTGGGTGGAGGTGGAACTTAGATATAATCTACTTAAATCTTTGTTCATACAGAGACTTATTAAGATGCTCTCTTCCACATTAAAACAATGATTTTTCTTGTTTTTTGTTTGTTTGTTTGTTTTTGTGATTGTGTTATTCTCTATGGTATGAGATGGTACCTCATTGTTGTTTTGACTTGCATCTCCCTGATAAGTAGTGAGGTGAAGCATTTTTTTTTGTTTTTTGTTTTTTGGGGCCACACCCGGGTTGCTCAGGGGTTATTCCTGGCTGTCTGCTCAGAAATAGCTCCTGGCAGGCACGGGGGACCATATGGGACACCAGGATTTGAACCAACCACCTTTGGTCCTGGATCGGCTGCTTGCAAGGCAAACACCGCTGTGCTACCTCTCCGGGCCCGAGGTGAAGCATTTTTGTTGTTGTTTTTGGGTCACACCTGGCAGCACCCAGGGGTTACTCCTGGCTCTACGTTCAGAAAGCGCCCCTGGTAGGCTCAGGGAACCATATGGGATGCCAGGATTTGAACCACCATCCTTCTGCATGCATGACAAACACCCTACCTCCATACTCTTTCTCCAGTCCCATTGAGCATTGTTTATAATGTGCCTTTTGGCCATTTGTATTTCTTCTTTGAGGAAGTGTCTGTTCCTTTATTCTCATTTTATGATGGGGTTAGATATTTTTTCTTGTTAAGTCCTGTCAGTACCTTGTATATCTTAGATATTATCCCCTTATCTGAAGGGTATTGGGTGAATAGTTTCTCCCATTCTGTGGGTGGCCTCTGTATCCTAGTCACTATGTCCTTTGACAGGTGCAGAAGCTTCTCAACTTAATATAGTCCCATATATGAAGTCATAACATTTTCCTATACATGATGGACATGAAACTATTATGCTGAGTGAAATGAGTCAGAGGGAGGGAGACAGACAGAATAGTTTCACTCATCTGTGGGATTTAAGAAAAATAAAAGACAGTATTGTAATAACACCCAGAGACAATGGAGATGAGGGCTGGAAAGACTAACCCATGATATAAAGCTTACCACGAAGAGTGGTGAGTGCAGTTAGAGAAATCACTACACCAACAATTATCATGACAATGGTAGTGAATGAGAGAAATAGAATGCCTGTTTCCTGACAGGCAAAGGATGGGAGAGGAAGGAGAAGGGGAGCTTTGATGGTGGGAAGGTTGCACTGGTGAAGGGTGGTGTTCTTTTTTATGACTGAAACCCAACTACAAACATGTTTGTAATCGTGGTATTTAAATAGAGGTATTATTAAAAAAAATGACACGTCTTTGGCCAAAGAAAATGTTTTCTGATAGTCTTTTTCTAAAATGCAACACCTACAAAAGGAGAAAACGATTTCAGAGGTCTCAAGAGATTAAAAAATGAAAGGCACACAGTGATTTAGTTATGTTGTGTTCTAATACCACAGGCATGGATATTCATTCATGAATAGTTTATGGCTTGCATGCAGTTTACATAATGGGAGAGTCATGATTCCTACCCTAGCATGCTAAAATAAGATAAGCAAGACATTTGCAGCAAAGAGTAGTTAGAGCAATTAGTGAATCTATCTACCATCAAAAGAACAGTTTTCAGACTACTTGTTTTTGTTTTGTTTTGTTTTTGTTTTTGGGCCACACCCGGTAACGCTCAGGGGTTACTCCTGGCTATGCGCTCAGAAGTTGCTCCTGGCTTGGGGGACCATATGGGACACCGGGGGATCGAAGCACGGTCCGTCCAAGGCTAGCGCAGGGAAGGCAGGCACCTTACCTTTAGCGCCACCGCCCGGCCCCAGTTTTCAGACTACTTGGAGTTATTTAATGTTCTTATCATGGGATGTGGAGGTGAGTTTAGGGGAGTGGGAGGGAGGGTGGGAAGAGAGAAAGGGTGTGTCCAAAATAAAGTCTAAGTCTCTACAAACCTTCTCTTTTAGTTTACACCCTATCCTGATTGAATATTCAGCTTCTTTATGGTTAATATTAGGTCCCTGCAGACTTCATTTGGGAAGCTTCCTCAACAGAGATGATAATAATGGCCCCAAGAGAGTGTTGTAAATATTAAAGAAGATAATAGAGACCATACAGGCAATGAATATTTATGACGGACAACAGTAAGTTCGATGAGGCCTCAGCATACATAGATGTTCTTTGCATTGCCTTCCTGTTTATCAGAAATAACTTTAAAAGTCAGGAAAATCGGGACCAGAGAGATAGCATGGAGGTAAGGCATTTGCCTTGCAGGCAGAAGGACGGTGGTTCAAATCCTGGCATCCCATATGGTCCCCTGAGCCTGCCAGGAGCGATTTCTGAGCATAGAGCCAGGAGTAACCCCTGAGCGCTGCCGGGTGTGACCCAAAAATCCAAAACCAAAACCAAAACCAGTCAGGAAAATCAACCTACGTTTTTATTGTCTCAAAGGGCCAAAGAGATGGTACAGTGAGCAAAACATTTGTGGTGAATATGGCCCACGTGAGTTAGATTCCTAGCACCACATACAGTCCCAAAGCAACACCAGGAGTGATTTTCTGAACTTCACAGGTTATGGTCAAAACCAAGCCAAAACAAACAAATTAAAAATTTATATACTAAGACTCAGAGTCAAGTCTTTGAGGGATGCTAAGATGTAAAAGGAGTGGAATAGAGAGCTAATACAGCAGGTAAAGTGCCTGCCTTGCATGTGGCCTTTCAAGGTATAACCTCAGCACAGCATATGGTGCCCTGAGCCCTGTCAGGAGTAAACCCTAAGCACAGAGCCAGGATTGAATCATGAGTCCCACAAGATGTGGCTCCGAAGTCATAAAAATGACAAGAACACAGCCATCATGAATATAATTAGGACCAAGTCCTTATAGAAGAAAATTTAGCATTCCTGACTGGGCAGAAAACATGCTGACACCTGATGTGGGATTTTCCAGCCTTCATATAACAATCACAACCCTATCATTTCCCAAAATTATGGGAAAGAGCCACTTTGTGTCTAAATACATGGTTTATGAGATCCTTTTTGTTTTGTTTTGGGACCACACCCAGTCATGCTCAGGAATCACTCCTGTTCCTGCACTCAGGAATGATGTGCTCAGGGACTATATGGGATTAAACAAAATCAGTGACGTGCAAGGCTAACACTCTCCCTACTGTACTATGGCTCTGGCTAGTATGAAATTCTCAATAAGGGGCCCGAAGAGATAGCACAGTGGCGTTTGCCTTGCAAGCAGCCGATCCAGGACCAAAGGTGGTTGGTTCGAATCCCGGTGTCCCATATGGTCCCCCCGTGCCTGCCAGGAGCTATTTCTGAGCAGACAGCCAGGAGTAACCCCTGAGCACCGCCGGGTGTGGCCCAAAAACCAAAAAAAAAAAAAAAAAAAAGAAATTCTCAATAAGGCCTGAATAGACTGTGAAAGAAGTCCTTGGCTATTTAATTTCTGGTACATAATAACCTTCACTTTAAGTTTGGACTTCATTCCCAAATGGGAAGCTTCTACATGAAAATTCAGATATTTGCTTCTTAAAGATTTGATATGCTAGAAACACGGACCAACATGGTCCCTACAGAAATATTTTTGAGAATCAAGAGACTAATCACTGGTGTTCCCGGACATCATGTATCTCCTACATTCCTAGACTCTGATTTGTCTTCTGGTGGGGGCAGGAAAGAGTCAGTTGAGACTTATGAGGTCATCATGAATTCTGAATGGAGAAAATTGTCTTTGGTTCTCAGCCAGCTGCTGGGTAAAGACAACTCTAATAGCCATGCTAAAAGTACCATTCCAGAAAAAGACACTGTGTCTTCATTATATGACTTCCTGAGCCAGTAACTACTATGCTGGAAAACTGCCTACAAGTCAACATTTTGTCTTTCTCTCTTGATCACCTAAAGCCCTACTCTGCTCCATGTTCTAATCTATGGAACACACAAAATTAGCATGTAGTTAATTAATATTAAAGAAGATAATAGAGACAACAATCTTATGAACCCTAATTTTTCTTCAAGTCTCCATATCCATGTCACTTCCTGGAGAAATTTTCCTCTTTCCTCCCTAAGACTACTTCCAGGACTTGCTGAGTTGGTTTTGTTATATGAACCTGGCTAATCCATTTTTTACCCTCTCCTCCCAAATGCTTCATAATGCAATACTGTGAAATCACCCCATGAATTTTTCCAGCCCTGAGTAAACTAGACTGAAGCAGCATCATGCAAAAATTAATAAACCAAGCCAGTCAGAAGAGAATTATGGAGTCAGTTTATTTCTCACCTCATGGTCCCACTCTTTGTGTGCCAAGCCAAACCAAAACCTCTCTTTATTCTACCAGTACAGTACAAATCCAAGCTGTCAAAAGAGGGTCAAGTGAGATCCTGGTGAACTTTTACATATCAAAGGGATAGGTAAAAAGAAAAGAGAAAGTTGGGAAAATGCCTTTGCTTTGGGTAAAAGCAGGGTATAAACTAACACCCTACTAGCTGGTGACACTCCTGTTCTCCTGTCCTGTACTTAATACTTGAACCAATGAGTTTATCTCATAGGCTGCAAGAAAGGGCCAAAAAATAATAGCAGGGATGATTGGACATTCATTGGCTTATGCAAAGAACTGCAGTAGAAGTGAGAGTTATGGTGAAAGTTTTCATTGATCAATTGATCATGTATTAAACACTGTAAGTAGCATCCCTAAATAACCTCTAGAGTTAAGTGTCTGGCATCTTCATAGCTTTAATTAATGGCTATTTCAATTACTAGCAGATAATTGAAATAGTTTATCCACTAAAAGGGGCCATTCTTTCCCCATAAAACTTTTGGATATAAAGCTTCATCTGTAAAGTTATCCTCCCCCTGGAACACAAGAGATACTCCACAAAACAACTGTTAGGTGTGGGACTTACATTACTCTTTCTGTTCTTTTCTGTGCTCTAGTTTCAGCTTAGAATCTAGGATGCAGACCTTTTAATAAATATTAGATAAATATATTGCTATATTAATGATGAATTAATCATAGGAGCTCAAAATAGGAATCTGTTGCTCCACAGGCTGATCAGATGAACTCTGAGGCCCCATAGGCTTATTTTGGAAAGCACAAGCTCAGAAACCAAAAAGGAAAAGGTCAATTTTCATCCTAGTGAATGGAGAGAACTCCAGCATCCATCAACCTACTGGCCTTTTTGAGGGTCATGCCCAAAGCAACCCTGTAGCCTCTGGTGCCTTATCTCAGGTGACACAGGAAGTTGAGACCCTAGATAACCCTCGGGGCATCCAGATAGGCCAAGATGGGGCTCCTCAGAAGATGCTGAATATTCTAAGGACTGCAAGGGTCTGGAATATGCCCTAAGATTTTAGGCTTCTTCTCAAGAGAGAATCTTAGGAAAAGGTTGCAGAGTTGAGGGGGTGGGTAGAGAAAAGAGGTTTTATAAGTAAAGGACTAGAGAGAATCTATAGAATAAAATATAAACTATATGATATAAAGTCCACGTGTTGGGTGAGACTGCCCTAGGCATCATGTTTTTAACCCCTCAGGCAGACAGGTCTGATGAAGGGTAATGGTGGACAAATAATTCATGACCATTCAGTTAAAGTTTCCTCGAAGTCAGCTTGCTTTTATTCCATGGCCCTGTCTTCCACGAGTATCTCTCTCAAGCTCTCTGCTGCTTCTCTGCTATGCTTTTTGCTGCCTCTCCTCTCTGCCTCTTTCTGCTTCTCTCTTTTATTCTTTATTTAAAATGGCCCACCCCATCCATGGTGAAGGCAGGTCTGATCAGGTGGGATTAACATCTCAAAAGAAGAGTTTAGGGAAACAGGAAGTTGGGGCAGGGTTACAGAATCAAGGAGGCACACAGGGCCGCATGTATTTGTGCATACATGCACATGTTTGCATGTAGGTTCAGAGGCACCAAGATGAACCATGGGCAGGACAAGAGAGAGAGGAGAGTCAGAATAAGATATGAACAAGAACAAGAAAGCATCAGAGGTGGAGACTTGTGGAGACATACAGGGAAAGGCAAAACAGAGAGACTCGGGGTCAGACACTCAGGTTTTCATCCAGAACGTCAACTCAGAGATAGACAGCATAGAGAGAGTTGAGCTTAGGAAAGATAAGCACAGAAAGAGTGAGGAAAGTACAGAGATGTAGATGGACCAATACCTAGACACAAAAGATACATACAGAGAAACAAAGAGGGGAATATGCCTTAGAATGGAAGGAGCCTCCTCTGAAAGATGATCTTATACTCAGAAATTTTGATTCTAAATTGGGTAGAGGGTGCTGTGACTTATCAGATTTCAGGCTGTGGACTATCTTAAATTGAGAGCCTACTCATGGCAAGGTCTGGATTTTGGCCTGTGAATCTAAATCTGAGCTTGCTAAGCAAGAATAGAAGAGGGAAGAAGAAAGATGTGGACTGAAAGTGACAGAAGGACAGCAGATGAGGGTCTTGGAAATGTTGATAATGATGAGGTGTGTGATAACTATCTATCAAAACCATAAATATTAACACTATTACAAACATGTGACTTAAATTACTATCATTGAAAAAAATTATAAGCAAGGGAGAAGTATAACAGAATTACTTGGAGTCCTTTTTTCTGGATTATTCCAGGGCTATGAATTGGACCACCATGTATAACAGTTACTGGATTCGTGCAATCTTCTCTTGACTCATAAACTAGGTCATAAAACAAATCTATATAAATTATAAGTGATTGAAACTAAGTCAATCGTCTTTTCTGACTGCATGAATAGGAAACTAGAAATCAGCTCCAAAAGGAAATGGGAAATGCACAAATAGGTGAAAGTTCAACCACAAGCTGTGGGTCAATAAGTAAATCCAAAGAGAAAATTTCAAAGTACCTAGAAACAGATGTTGATGGAAAACAACAGGACAAAATTTATGGGTTGCAACAGATACAGTTCTACATGGGAAGTTCCTAACAACTCATGCCTACCTCATGAAACAAGAAGAACCTCAAAGGAACCTAACTTTACACCTTAAAGGACTTAGGAAATAAAAAACAATAAAAAGCTAAAGTTTTAGAAGGAGAAAGTAATAAAAATCTAAACAAATATAAATTAAATTGGGACCAAAAATACAATTTAAAAGATCAATGAAGTTAATAGTTGGCTCTTTAAAGACATAAACAAAAGTGACAGACTTCTTTTCACAAAGGACAGAATAAAGAAGACACAAATAAAATCTGAAAAAGAGAAACTGTTACATTTAATAACATAACTATAAGGGGACCTAAGAAACTAATACAAAAAACTGTATGACAAAAATTGGGACAGCTAAAAATATTCCCAAAAAAATAGAATATAGTCTTTCACGACTAAATCCTGAAGAAATAGAAAGTCTGAGCAGTCTGATGACTCTGAAGGAGATTAGATCAGTAATCAAAAACCTCTCAACAAACAAAAGCCGGGACGAGAGAGTTTCACCAGTAAACTCTACCAAATGTTGAAAGAATTAATAGGAATCTTTCTCAAGCTCTTCCAAAACAAAGAGGAGGGAATTGCTTCCAAACTCATTTTAAGAGATCAGCATTCCTGATAACAAAACCAGACAAAGATATCACAAGAGTATTACAGACCAATATCCCTGATGAACATAGTTGCATAAATCCTCCATCAAATATTAACACATGGAATTCAATCTAATAAAAAAAATCATACACTGTGATCAAGTAGAATTTTTGCCCTCAGGACACAGGATAATTCACCACACAAAGCAAACTATGTGATAACTGTGTTAACACAGTCAAGGACAAAAAGCACCCAGAACATGTGACTTTCAGTGAGTGTGCTTACCTGGCCCATAAAATGCCCAGGTTACATCCATTATCTCCCAGGTGGTTCCTGTGTGCTACACAATACAGCACAATAGCACATGACGTAAGACCATAGAAAAGAGTGACACCTCCATCTGTCACAGTGTGGATTTATGTTTAGAACATGATACTAAATGAATTAAGTCACACCGGAAATGAAGGCAACTGCCATGAGATTTCACTTGTAAGTGAAATTGAAAATGAGCAAATAAAAGCAAACAAGCTCAGAGACCTAAAGACTTGACTGGTTGATGCTATTTAACCATTGGAGTAAGTGGAAGGAAAAGCATCATGTGTGAGGGAGAGCCAAAAGTTCAAACTTCCAAACCATGGCGTCACAATGCACTGTAGAACAGCAACAGTGACAGGGACTTCACATCTGATACCACTACAAGAAAAAAATCTGGGAACGAAACCCCTGGCCTCATACAAAATAAGTCTTTCTACCTTTGAACCTACATCTTTGACCCAAGAGAATAAAATTTAAAAAATCTAAGCCATAGATTAGAGCAATAGCACAGTGGGTAGGATGTTTGCCTTGCACGGAGCCAACCCAGGTTTGATCCCTGGCATCCCATATGGTCCCCCATAATCACCAGGGGCAATTCTTGAGCACAGAGCCAATAGTAACTCCTGAGCACTGCCAGGTGTGGCCCAAAAACAAACCAAAAAATAGAAGAAGAAAAAAAAAAAGAAAAGAAAAGATCTAAGTCACAAGTAAAACTTTTGTCATTATGTATGATGACCAATATTAACTAGATTTATTGTGAAAGTAATATACTGTTACATGTCAACTAGACCAATGTGTATGTGCTTGTGTGCACGTGTGCGACTCTTTCCAGATTTTGTTTTTGTTTGGGGGCCACACCCGACTGTGGTCAGGACTGACTCCTCACTCTGTGCTCAAGAATTACTCTTGGCAGTGGTCAGGGCTCTGACCATATGGGGTACTGGAAATCAAACCTGGGTTAACTGCGTGCAAGGCAAGTGCCCTATCCCCTGTACTATCTCCCCAGGCCCAGGTCCAGGCAAGGTGTTGTTGCTAATAAAATAGAATACAGGAAGATAGGAAGATTTGGGAGAGGAAGAGAGTGAGAGAGACAGACAGACAGACAGACAGACAGACAGACAGACAGACAGACAGACAGACAGAGGGACAGAGAGAGAGAGAGAGAGAGAAAGAGAGAGAGAGGAGAGAGAGAGAGAGAGAGAGAGAGAGAGAGAGAGAGAGAGAGAGAGAGAGAGAGAGTCCTGTAAATTGCAGGGGGACTTGACACGTATTTAGTTCTAAAGTATGTCTGCTCCTCAGAAAGGTCCTGAAACCCATGGCCAAACATCAAATGCTTAGTCCCTGGAACCCCAGTGTTATGACATCAGAGCTGGGCAACCATCATCTGTTCCAGTACATTTCAAGTTTGGTAGTAGCGACTTCTGCACAGAGCCATGCAATGAATTTAGTGGCTGGAAAGTGGCACGTTTCCAGGAATGAAATGGGAAGCAGCCCAAGGAGAGTGAGTACTCGTGTGTGCGTGCAAGAGTAGTGTTTGGGATATAAAACTTATATCGCTGTTGGAGCTGGCCCGCCTCCTCCTTCTCGCACGCATGCTTGCACGCACCAAAAGGCACCTTGACTCTTGATTTGTATGGAGATCCCTAAGTTGACTGTCAACAGATTAATTGATCCATGGAAGAAGGGGCCCGCGGCTAGGGCAGGAAAAATGTCTTCTGTGTTCATTGAGACCTTAAGCAAGGCAAGAACCGTGTGTGTGTGTGTGTGTGTGTGTGTGTGTGTGTGTGTGTGTGTGTGTGTGTGTGTGTGTTGCATGGTAATGGATGTTTGATTTCTGCTTTGTTTAGTTACTGTGAGCTCCAAGCTGGATGGGGTAAAGCCTGGCATGTGTCTCACCTAAGTTCAATCCCTGGCACTCTGTATAGTTTCTTTGCTCAACCAGGAGTAATCTTTAAGTATCAATCAACCAGCCAGGAATAAGCCCTAACAACTGCTGTGTGTGGTCTCAAAACATAACACACACAAAAAGAAAATTAGTCACCATAGTCTAAAGAGTCCTTAGGCCCCACCCCTGCCACCTCTGCAAGGGTCCAGATAATATTTATCAGGTGGGGTGTAACCCTTTCCCCAAGGCCCTCTTACCTAAGATTTCTTTGGAGATGTTAATCCCACCTGGATAGTCAGACCCCCACTCCACACCTGGGATGGGGCTGGCTGTTTTAAAATAAAGAATTAAAAAGTGCTGGTTTTAGGGGCCAGAGTGGTGGTGCAAGCAGTAGGGCATTTGCCTTGCATGTGCTGACCTAGAAAGGACTGTAGTTCTATTCCCCTGGCGTCCCCTATGGTCCCCCAAGCCAGGAACGATTTCTGAGTGCATAGCCAGGAGTAATCCCTGAGCGGCACTGGGTGTGCCCTCCCCCCCAAAGTGCTGGTTTTGGAAACAGAGCTCGTGAGGAGAGAGATGGGACAGGCAGCACAGGAGAGCTCGGCAAAAAAAAAGAAAAAAAAAGAAAAAGCACATGGCAGAGAGAAAACTGAGAAATAAAGTGAGCTGACTCTGATGAATATCTTATTTGACTGCTTGTGTATTATTTCTCACCACTCTCTGAATCATCAGACCCGTCAGCCTAAGGGGTTAGAAACATGGTGCCTCCATGGCTAGACCAGTTTGCTGGTATTTTCCAGATATACTAGTCCTCTTCAGTTTACTGACAAGTCTCAAACTTTTTTTTTTCTTTCTTTCTTTCTTTTTTTTGGTATTTTTGGGCCACACCCATTTGAAGCTCAGGGGTTACTCCTGGCTAAGCACTCAGAAATTGTTCCTGGCTTGGAGGGACCATATGAGATGCAGGGGGATAGAACAGCTATCCTTCCTTGGTTAGCGCTTGCAAGGCAGACACCTTACCTCTAGCGCCACCTCTCCGGCCCCAAGTCTCAAACTTTTTTTTTTTTTTTTTGGTTTTTGGGTCACACCAGGCAGTGCTCAGGGGTTATTCCTGGCTCCAGGCTCAGAAATTGCTCCTGGCAGGCACGGGGGACCATATGGGACGCCGGGATTCGAACCGATGACCTCCTGCATGAAAGGCAAACGCTTTACCTCCATGCTATCTCTCCGGCCCCAAGTCTCAAACTTTTAAAGCTTCTCTCCTCTCTCTCTCTCTCTCTCTCTCTCTCTCTCTCTCTCTCTCTCTCTCTCTTTCTCCTCTCTCTCTCTCTCTCCTCTCTCTCCTCTCTCTCTCTCCCTCTCTCTCTCTCTCCCCCTCTCCCTCCCTCCCTCTCTCTCTTTCTCTCTCTCTCCCCCCCTCCTCTCTCTCTCTCTCTCTCTCTCTCTCTCTCTCTCTCTCTCACACACACACACATTAATACTAACTAACACCTATGCACTTGCTTTGTGGGAGGAGGTACATATATTTTTCGGGCTCCCAAAACAAAAGTCATTACTAAAAAAAAAAAAAAAAAAAAGAAAAGAAAAAAAAAGAAACATGGTGCCTGGGGTGGCCTCACCCAACATGTGGACTTTATATAAATATATATATATTTGGTTTTTGGGCCACACCCGGTGGTGCTCAGGGGTTACTCCTGGCTGTCTGCTCAGAAATAGCTCCTGGCAGGCACAGGGGACCATATGGGACACTGGGATTCGAACCAACCACCTTAGGTCCTGGATCGGCTGCTTGCAAGGCAAATGCCATGTGCTATCTCTCCGAGCCCGTATTTTATATTTTTAATCTACAGTTGGGTAAGGCTGGCAGCTGCCTCTCCATATTAGTATGAGATTGTTCCAAATCCCAACTCTTCTAGGTTACATCCAACTGTGGCCAAATGGCGTCACTTCTGTTAGCCTTCATTTCTCTCTGCAAAACAGGGAGAAATAGAGGCTGAAGAGATATCCCATTGGAGAGATAATACACTTGCCTTGCACACAGTCAATCCAATTCAATACCCGAAGCCCATTTGTCCCCAAGGGCCCTGCCAGGAGTGATCTCTGAGTATAGAGCCAAGAGAAAGAAGCCCTGAACACCACCAGGTGTGCCCCCACTCAAAAAAAAAAAAAAATAGGGTGATAAAAGTAGCAAGGACATATGATTGTGTTGGTAAATGTAAAACAATTTATAACTTAATTTTATTAATCTAGTGTCAATTAATCCAGGGATCTCTTGGCAGAGCTCAGAGATGTATGTTTTCATACATTCCACTGAAAAAATGAGCTAGGCTGAATAGATGTATGGCCTCTGGGATTCATACCCAGGCAACCTCAAACCTGGGTCAACCAGACCAATTCCCTCTTTCTCTGGTTTCAGTGAGGTAATATTGGCCACTCTAATGGGCACACAAAGGGGACATAAACTATTTAACACTTATGAGTGGCGGGGCATTTCTTAGAATAAGAATTTCTACACATTTCACCTCATTTAATCCACACAACGACCTAGGGAGGAAAAATACATTATTTTCCCATTTCATAGCTGAACAAGCTGAGATATAGGGGCTAGGGAACTAGTACAAGGTCCCATCACTGGAAAAGGCCAGATTCAGAATCAGGAAAGCAAATTGTCAGGTCAAATATCACTCATCGGAATTAAACTCACATCTGGAAGTTCTCCTACTTGGGGAAAACAGATTAAGATAGGGGCTTCCCAGCATCAATGCTATTGGGGCTGGATGATTCCTTATTCCCTGGGTAATCCTGTGCATTAGATGGTTCCTTCCACCATCTCTGGTCTCTCCTCACCAAAAGGCAAATGCAAGCCCCTCACCAATGGTGATGATCAACATCAGACAGTTGTTCTTGAGGGATATTGGAGATGTTCATCCCTCCGGGAAGGCAAAGAAAACTTTGATAGCCAGAGAAAGTTTTGGGTTACAGAACTCAAGAACCATGCTAGTGGGGCTGGAGAGATAGCATGGAGGTAAGGCGTTTGCTTTTTATGCAGAAGGTCATCAGTTCAAATCCCGGCGTCCCATATGGTCCCCGTGCCTGCCAGGAGCAATTTCTGAGCATGGAGCCAAGAATAACCCCTGAGCACTGCCGGGGTGACCCAAAAACCACACACACACAAAAAAAAAGAACCATGCTAGCATCAACTAAAGAGCAGACTCAGACCAGAGGCCAGAGATGTTGCCCAAAGGTTAAGGCTCATGTTTGGCATGTAGTCAACCTTGGTTCCATCTCATACCACATGGTTCCTGAGCACTGCCAGGGTTAGTCCTGGAGGTTCCCAACTTTTGTCCTATATTAAGTCTTACCCCAACAGAAGTCTAGCCCCAAACATACAATGGGTCTGCCCTTTTAAGAAAGACCTAAATTATTATTGGCTAGCTGGGAATATAAAAGACACCCCCAGGGAGGCTGGGGGAGTAGAGTCAGTGTGGAGAGTGTGTGGCAGTTGGAAGAAGTAGTTGAAGCAGCAATTTGACCAAAATGTTTCTACTGTCTATGGCTTTTCTTCCTGATTTTGAAAGACCTCCAGCCATATCCTTTTGGATTATTTACCTTTTGCCTTGTATACCTGTTCCTTTTACCTGGCCCTTAACCGGACCTTACCCTGGTCTCAAACCCAGCTCTCCCTCCCTCTTTTTCTGTCTCCTAGTCTGGGGCTTTTTCATAGTCCCCTGGGCTCCTCTATTAAAAAAAAGCTTGAAGTATTTTTTTTTGGGGGGGGCCACACCCAGAAATGCTCAAGGGTTACTCCTGCCTCTGTACTCAGAAATCTCTCCTGGCTCGGGGGGACCATATGGGACACCAGGGAATTGAACCACAGTCCCTCTTAGGTTAGCCACGTGTAAGGCAAATTCCCCACCACTGTGCCACCATTCTGGCTCAAGAAAGCTTGAAGTATTTTGACAGAGCTTGCCTGAGTGAGAACTCAGCTCTGGCAGCTTGAGTCTCTGACACTCAATTCCACCAGGAAGGCCCAATTCTTCTTCCCCTGACCCAATGTCCTCTTCATTAGCAGTCTATGAGTGTATATTTCCACACAAACACAACACTGGGATTACTTGGGATTTTTGTTTTTGTTTTTGTTTTTGTTTTTGGGCCACACCCGGCGGTGCTCAGGGGTTACTCCTGGCTGTCTGCTCAGAA
Organism: Suncus etruscus; assembly: GCF_024139225.1. Lineage (NCBI taxonomy): Eukaryota > Metazoa > Chordata > Mammalia > Eulipotyphla > Soricidae > Suncus > Suncus etruscus. The sequence goes on from NC_064862.1 coordinate 23,320,366, forward strand.
ATAGCTCCTGGCAGGCACGGGGGACCATATGGGACACCGGGATTCGAACCAACCACCTTTGGTCCTGGATCGGCTGCTTGCAAAGCAAACGCCGCTGTGCTATCTCTCCAGGCCCTACTTGGGATTTTGGGATTTTTTTAAACCTTTATCATTTTATAAGTGAAAGAAAAGTCTCTTTATTTTTTATTTGGATTTCATACATCTAGTCTTGGAGCACAGAATTCATATCTGTGAACCTCAGGCTCATGGTTTTTCTGAAACTTTTATTCTGACAGTTGGGATCCATCTCAGTTCTACACACAAAAAATACCTCTTCTGAAGCTGGCTTGGCCTCCACAATCTCCTCATAATCCAGCTACCAGCAGTGACTGTCAACTCCTAGCACTGGGGACATGGGCCAGCACAGAATATCTAAAGCACTTGAATTCATCTTGCATGAGACACTCCAAATTCCCCCCCCCCACACACCCCATTTAAGAGACTATTTTTTCTGGCCTAACTATTTAAGGCCTGAAGCTTCTGGAACTAAAACTTGTTCCAGCATGTCATGGCCAAAACCTACCTCAGATGCCTCTTTTCAGAACCTTCACAAAGGTGTAGGGAATAGAGAAACCCCAGGCTAAGAGAGATCGTTTATATAGTTTCTTTGCTGTTCAACAACAGCCTGCCTGCCCGCCTTCCCTCCCTACTTCCTTCCTTTCTTCCTTTCCTTTCCTTCCTTCCCTTCCCTTTCCTTTCCTTCCTTCCTTCTCTCCTTCCTTCCTTCTCTCCCTCTCTCCCTCTTTCCTTCCTTCCTTCTCTCCCTCCCTCCCTACTTCCTTCCTTCCTTCCTCCCTTCTTCCTTCCTTCCTTCCTTCCTTCCTTCCTTCCTTCCTTCCTTCCTTCCTTCCTTCCTCCTTCCCTCCCTCCCTCCCTCCCTTCCTCCCTCCCTCCCTCCCTTCCTTCCTTCCTTCCTTCCTTCCTTCCTTCCTTCCTTCCTTCCTTCCTTCCTTCCTTCCTTCCTTCCTTCCTTCCTTCCTTCCACTGCACAAGCAACTTCCTTCCAAACAGCATAGTCAGGAAAGGAGAGCAGGAGATTCAAGGAAACCAGAAGGATAATCAAGTTCAGCATCAACAGGCATAAATCACACGAGGAAAATGGCATTGTGCCTCTGTGATTCCCTTCCCTGCCAAACCTAAGGCTTCAGTTTCATCCTGAGTAAAATATAGAAATTCCAATCACAGGAATTGCAATCAATACTAGCACTCTTGAAAACAGTAAAGAGCATCCAAACAAGGCAAGCTTAAGACTCAGAAACTGGCTTGGACAGAAGGAACCTCAGGGGAAAGGGAAGTGCTAGAACTGGAGGAGACAGGATGCAAATAAACCATGGGAATCTGTGTAAGCTATGGACTTCAGTGAAACCTAATGGATCCATCTTAGTTGGTTATTGCTGACAAATGTAACCAAAGAGGTGAGCTGTTAATAATAGGGAAAACTGTGATGTGGCTATCAAAGAACTCTGTATTATCTTTACACCTTCTCTTTACGTTGCAAACCTATTCTTTAAAAATGAACTCCAAGAAAGGTTTTGCAGATGAAGGAGAATAAGTGAGGAAAGCAGAAACTCTTCAGAGAGGGAAGGGTAGGGAGTGAGACCCAGCCTATGATCTCTCTATGTTGGACTCTCTCCCCAAATTCCAGTCAGATCCTGGAGTTCATCTGAAGTCTGAAACACGAAGTGCAATTCTTTCCTCTCTGCAACCTTGCTCAAGGTCACTCCACATCTCTGAGGTTATTCACCATCTGCAAATTGGAAGAAAATAATATTGACATGTTTTTCTAAGAGATGCTATAAGGGTTGATAAGAATAGCTTGAATGATACAGCTTCTATTTATAGTGCACTTCTGAGGTGTTTGGAACAGGGTTCCAAGTAATCAATTCAGCTCATTCTCATGCCACTCCTCTGGACTAACTCCCATTTCTGTGCCCATTGAAGAGATCAGAAAAATGAGGCTAAGCCAGGACTGTAAAATCAGCCCATATGTTACTGTATCTCTAACCCCAGGGAAATGAGTCTGAAACAGGGTCGCATATAAAATAATCCAAACCAGGCTGAGGGTGAAACAAGTGTAGTCTGGCAGTCTTCTGCCTCATATCTTCCCCATGCTGCCTGCCAGAACTGCCATTTTTGTTGAGTCCAGAGACTCAACCCCAAGATGGACAGTTAGGACATAGTCAGAGCAGATAGCTCAGGCTATCCTGAGCTAGTCCCACCCAGGTTTCCAAGTAAGACCATCTCTGTTTTGGGGTAAATTTAAGTTGTAAACAAACATACAAAGGTACCAGGGACGACCTTTGTTTTAGGTAAAATAAGGTGTAGCCTAACACAGGACTACAGTTAGGAAGTGATAAAGCAAGAACTTCATGAGAGGAAGTACCTAGAGTCTATGTTCAGAGATTAACTCAGAGACTAAGACTCCAGAAGAAAAGAAATTGTAGCTCATTGGCTTCATTGCTCCATCACCTATTCCTGTCACTCTGTAGATGCCCTCAATAATACTCAATAAACTAAGGCAAATAAATAAATGAATGGGAGATACACATAGACTATGGGGCTGTATGTTTTTATATGCTTATCATTTGTTTCAGCTCAGTTGCTGCATTCTAAATGACTCCAAACACAAATGGCTCAACACTAACTTCCTGTCACCTCTCATAGTTTCTGTGAGTCAATGATCTGGTAATGCCTTGGCCTCTGTTTTGGAGGTCTCATGGGGTATAATCTCTCAACTGTGGTCACCTGGAATTTGACCAAAACTGAATTATACTTTCATCTATCCCCATGCTTCCAAGATTGTTCAATCAGGGTTGGCAAGTTGTTAACTATTGGCCCATGTGGGTCCTTACATATGGGTCTTTCTGCAGGGTTGCTTGGTGTAGTCACAGAAAGGTGATAAGCTTCTCCAAACCCATAGTCCACACTCTATAGCAATGTTCTTTAGCACCTATTGTTGGGATGACACATGATCTGACTGGACATCTCTCCTTTAACTGAAAGAAAACTACAAAGAAATGCTCACATATCATGGCCCACGGGTGGTTGAAGGCCATCTTGGAGGCCATCAGTCATCTCATAAACCTAAGATTTGACACTGGAATACTCTGGATAACCCTCCCAGGATCCGTGGCTGTGATGAAGGCAGAAATATCTCACTTCTGGCCCAGTTTATCTCTTCAAGCCTAGCAAGCATTCATTCAGAGGAGAGAAAACATCCCTTGGTTCTACTCATCATTTCTAATGATGTATCTTGTCAGCTAAGTGAATGTCTTCATATCTTGGGTCATTTCTTGGGACCTCCCAAAAGTGTGATTGCGGCTGTAACTGTTCCCTCAGATAGGCTCATTAGAATGGTCCCTTAAGAACTAGTACATGGACCAATGATGCTCATTCTGATGCATTCTGATTCTGAACAAACAAGAAAATAGGAGGAGATTGTCTCTGAATTAATTTTTCTGTAAAAGTCCTGCCCTTGCTATTTTTCAGTCCAACAAGCCTCCAATCTTCACTTCTCTGGCCCATTTCCTCTTGCCTAGACTGTAAGTATATCCTTGGTGGAACAATACCATTGTCAGCCTCTAGCACTTGCATATAATTTATATCCTTGGTTCCAATCCTGTATTCCTATCTCGACACTAATAATAACTTATTCTCATTACAAATTACCTCCATACTTCCTTTTAGCTAACTACCTCCAAATGGGGACACACACACACACACACACACACACACACACACACACACACACACACAATGGGGGGTGATTGGCTAGTGTTGAAGAACCACCATTTATTTTCATCTATATTTCCTTGTTCCCCTAGCCAAAACTCCACATAGGTCTAGTTCTGCCTGGTGTCTGCTAGAGAATACAATTCCCTTACTGGCTTATATTCCCCTCAAAGAACCCTATCTATTCTTCATGAAGGTATTGCCTTATCTTCTGACTCTCTGATACAGCTGACCAAAGGGAGAAGAAATTTCTACACCCTCCCCATCCTGGGCAGGTTATGCACTGGTTGGCAATGAGTACCTCTAAGTACCACTGCTGCTCCTGCCAACTCCCCTCTCCCCCAAAATCATAGGTCATACAGAACTCCAGAAACACGGCCCTTTCCTTTGTTCATGTGGTCCTCAGAAGTTAACTCTCCCCCTTCTGATACTAGGATTCTGAATTTCCCCCACCCCCTTGGTGGCCTCCTGAAATCCAGTCCCAACTCTGCAAGAAGTGCTTTCTGTTCTTATTGCTCTGAGCAGGCCATCTGTTTCCTTTGCGACCCTGATGAATACAGATACCCTTGTCTACACTTGCCTCTCCTTCTTTTCCTTGGCAACCACTGCACAAACCTGCCCCCAAATTTATGTCTTGTGCCAGTCAAATCCACCAAGTGTTGAAAAGTTTTGCTAAAGTCCAGAGCATTTGGAGAGGAGGCACTGGAAGGTGAATGGGGAGGCCTGCAGCTGCTGAAGAGGGGGGCGGGGGGACATAGGGTGCAAACAGAGAACACTGGCTCCCTAAGCTCCACAGCCCAGCCCTCCATGAAGAAGGGAGCAGCTTCTGCTTTTCTTTCTCCTCATTCAATGGAAATAGCCTCAGCAGGTACTGAGGAAGGTGTCTCTAGCCTAGAGACCTGAGGTATTAAAGGTGACCTCCAGAGTAAGAACAGAGGTAGAGTTCAGCCCACACCCTATGCCTTTGGCTTAGAATACCTAGTGTGTTCATAGAAGTATGAGATACAGTTAGGTGAACAAATTAGATGATTATCACCAAACAGGGGTGGGTGAGTGCTGACTTTTATACAGCTGAACTCTAAGAAGCAAGCACTGTTGTGCTAGACCAGGTCTAGACCAGGGGTCTCAAACTCAATTTACCTGGGGGCCGCAGGAGGCAAAGTCCGGGTGAGGCAGGGCTGCATGAGGAATTTCACACACACACACACACACACACACACACACACACACACACACACAGACAGCGGGCAGTGGGCAGGAGCAGCGGAAATGACGTCTGCGCTAGGTGCAAAGTATTCGCGATTATTCGCTTACCGAATATTCACAATAAAAACTCGCATTAGTAAGAAAAAAATCGCAAAAAATCGCATTAAACATTTGCATACCCCGAACGGAACTGCTCGGGGTACGCGAATGTTAATGCAATTTTTTCTTACTAATGTGATTTTTATTGCGATTATTCGGTAAGTGAATAATCGCGAATACTGCGATATTTGAAGGCTGACCGTGGACCATAAAATGTTGTATGGAGGGCCGCAAATGGCCCAAGGGCCTCGAGTTTAAGATCCCTGGTCTAAACTGTGTAAGGTCCTGGGTTTGATTCCTTATACTGAAAAACTGAAAGAAAAAAAAATAGAGTGAAAGAAAAAGAAAGAAAGAAAGAAAGAAAGAAGGAAGGAAGGAAGGAAGGAAGGAAGGAAGGAAGGAAGGAAGGAAGGAAGGAAGGAAGGAAGGAAGGAAGGAAGGAAGGAAGGAAGGAAGGAGGGAAGGAAGGAAGGAGGGAAGAGGGAAGGGAAGGAGGGAGGGAGGGAAGGAGGGAGGGAAGGAGGGAAAGGAGGGAAGGAGGGAAGGAGGGAAGGAAGGAAGGGAGGAAGGAAGGAAGGGAGGGAGAGGGAGGAGGAGGGAGGGAGGGAGGGGGAGGAAGGAGGAAGGAAGGGAGGAAGGGAGGGAGGGAGGGAGGGAGGGAGGGAGGGAGAGAGAGAGAGAGAGAGAGAGAGAGAGAGAGAGAGAGAGAGAGAGAAAGAAAGAAAAAGAAAGAAAGAAAGAAAGAAAGAAAGAGAGAAAAAGAGAGAAAGAAAGAAGAAAGAAAGAAAGAAAAAGAAAGAAAGAAAGAAAGAAAGAAAAGAAAGAAAAAGAAAAGAAAGAAAGAAAGAAAAATGAAGAGAAACCAAAACAAAGAAACAGAAACAAAGAAACAGAAAGAGAAGAAAAACAAAGAAACAACGAAAGGAGAAAGAAACCGAAACAAAGAAACGGAAAAAAAAACAGGGAAAAAGGAAAGAAAGAAAAAGAAGAAATAAACAGAAACAAGAAAGAAAAAGAAAAAAAGAAAGAACGAGAAAGAAAAGGAAGGAAGGAAGGAAGGAGGAAGGAAAAGCAGGCAGGATGGAAAGAAAGGTAGGGGGGGAGGTGGATTGCTGGTTACTCCTAGTTTCCAAGAGGAGGGCACACACCATGCCCTGATTAGGATGTGGATGGGAACCCCAGAAAGAAGCAGCAGAATGAGGAGGTAGAAGAAGAGGGAGAATGGGCTAAGAGCCTCTTGTGGTTTCCATAGGAAGGAAGAGAAGAGGCTGCTTCGATGAATTATAAATAATCACTTCATGATAATGCACTATCATAACTACAATGTGCTTATTAATGTACATCATTAATAATTAATACTAGCAGCAGATAATTGAGGACAATCATTCCAGGAGGATATGCTGCACAGGGCTATTCTTTTTCATCTGGTACATGGCCTCAGTTGGAGATGAGAATGTGGTGGTGGCCCTGATGTGGCCAGGGAATGTCTGGTTTGCATTTGAAGACAGGGTTGTGGGGTCAGGTTTTCATGACCCCAGGAAGAACAGAGAGGCCCCAGGTGTCAAAATACACACCCAAAGAATGCCAGGGGTTTTTAGATCACACCTTATTATACCCCAAACAAAGATCATCCCTGGTTCCTTTGTATGTTTGTTTATAATATAGCCTGAGCTATCTGCCCTTACTCTGTTCTTACTGCCCCACCTGAGGGTGGTCTCTGTACTCAATTGAAACAGTTCTGGTAGGCAGTTCTGGGGAGGATACAAGATACAAGACTGCCAGACTCTGTGTTTCACCGTCAGCCTGGTTTGGACTATTTTATGTGCAAACCTGATTCAGACTTTTTTGCCTGGGGTTGGAGCTACAATGTGTGTGGAGATTTTACAACAGTTAATGCAGTCTAGAATTACTTGTGAAAAGGCTCTTGTCCTCAAACTGGGAATCTAGCTTTGTCAAAGGGCAGCCAGAGAGGCCACCAATATTTTAGACAGAGAACTAGGTAGGGGGAGACTGGGGTCCCAAGTTCTGACTGACAGGCTCTCTCATGAAGCAAGCAGCTCACTTCTCTCTGTGGACTCCTCTGCACAGCGGTGGCTGTTCAAGTTTGGGATCCCTCCAGCTGTTTTCCTTTACTAATAAGCGCCTTTGGGAAGCATGTGTTCTGCCCTTCTCAGCCCTATAGTTTGGGGCGCTGGCTTAGGCCAATCAATACACCCCATGCTGCAACCACCATGATCAATGCAGAGATGGATGAGAGGTTGGAACAAGCTTGTGGGCATTCTTGGAAATGAAATCTCTTCTCTCTTCACAAAGAGTGACCCAAAGGAATTGTGCTTCTCCTCAGACATATTGTGTGGAGCTAGAGTCAGGCTTCTGTGGCCGTGGGGGTTGAGATTGAGGGGCCCAAAGAAACACAGGACCCAAATGTATGGAGCCATCTGCTGCACTGTGGAAAAAAATCTTTTTATATTATCTTTATTTAAACACAATAATTACAAAAATGTTTGTAGTTGGGTTTCACTCGTATAAAAGAACACCCCCTTTCATCAGTGCAACATTCCCACCACCAATGCCCCCCCCCCCCCCCGTCACCCTCCTCCCCCACCCCCTGCCTGTCTATTACTCTCACTCACTGCCATTGTCATGATAGTTGTTGGTGTAGTTGTTTCTCTAACTGCACTCACCACTCTTTGTAGTGAGCTTCATATCTTAAGCCAATCCTTCCACCCTCATCTCTATTGTCTCTGGGCATTATTAGAATAAAGTTTTTTTATTTTTCTTAAATCTCATATGGTTCCCCGATTTAGGATTTAGGAGCGATTTCTGAGTGCAGAGCCAAATAACTCCTTTGGCCCAAAACAGGTGTGGCCCAAAACAAAACAAAACAAACAAAAAAGAAAGTCGATGTATGGGATGGACAGAGAATACAGCAGGCACACTGTTTGCTTTGCACGCAACTGAGCTAGGTTCAATCCCCAGCATCCCACATGGTCCCCTGAGTCTTCGAGGAGTGAGCCCTGAGCAAAGAGTTGGGAGTCAGCCCTAAATACCCCTGGGTAAGGCCCATAAAAAAAAAAAAAAGTAGAACTATGGAGAGGTGCTAAGTGATTTTTTTTTCCCCCCTAAAACTCAGGAATAGGCCAAATTAGCCCAGGAAAATCTACTTTCAGAACTAAAATGAGGCCTGTCATGTATGCCATTTCTGGGCCAAGGGCTGAAAAGGAAAATGGGCGAGTCAGCAGCGTCCTCTGTTTCCCCAGCTGTGGTGATCATGAAAACGTGTTAACACGGAGTTTTTATTAACCCGCTTTCCTACAAGGCGAGAAGATAGGCAAAGACTGCCAGTACGCCTTTGTCACACTACAGGGATGGGGGGTGGGGGGAAGTTGTGCTGTGTTAAGACTCTGAGGTTGGGGTGGCCTGTTACTATGGCAACATCCTAGCAGAGGCCCGTTGTGGCCTGCTTGACCCAGCATTTATTAAACTCTGAGTATCGATGACACACGAAGCAGTTGAGAGACTTCAACTCACCTAACCCTGACCACACACCCAGAGAGAAATTGCTAGCAAACAAAGCCATTTACAGAGAAGGCAAGCAGAGATCGGAGAGGGTGCTCCAGTCCATATGGCCATGAGAAGCCAGCCAGAGAGAGAAGATGAAAGTTGCTTGCACCACTTGGGAGAATTAAGCATTTTAGTGCCCTGCAGTCACCCTGAATCAGCTCACAAGACCCAACAGGGGTCAAGTTTCAAGTTCAATATAGTGGGATCCTGCCCTTGACCAAATGTTACCCATTGGTATAAGATAATACTCAGTTATGAACTCCAAATGAAAGTGTCTCCCCAACTTCTTTTCCTGGTAACTTCTTTTTTTTTTTTTTTTGATATGTGAAACCCACGAGGATGACTAGACCTCCCCCTTCCTGGTTTTGGGAGTCAGTGTGAATAAAGAGAGGAGTCTGGCTCGAGGTTTGAGAGAGAAAGCACATGGAAGAGAAAAGCCATGAAGGAAAAGCAGACTGACACCAATGAATCTTTTTGACTGGCTTGGAAGAGAGAGAGAAGAGTGAGGGAGAGAATGGAGAAAAGAGAGAGAATGAAGAAGAGAGAGAATGGAGAAGAAACAGAGGAAGAACAGAGAAGAGAGAGAGTATGGAGAAAAGAGAAACCATGAAGTAAAGAAAGAGAATGGAGAAGAGAGAGAGCATAAAAGAAGAGAGGCCATAAAGAGAGAAAAAATGAAGAAGAGAAAGAGCAAGAAGAGAGAGGCCATGAAGTAAAAACAGGCTGACTCCAATGAATCTTTTGACTGGCTTGGTATCATTTCTCTGCCTCTACCCTGCTTCATCAGACCCGTCTGCCTGAGGGGTTTGAAACAAGTGCCCGGGGTGGTCTCACCAATTCGTTGATATTTTTATTTTATACACAGGGGCTTTTCCTTTCATTCAAGATTCCATGTCCTCCTGTGCTACCCCTCTCCCCACAGCCAGCTGTGCTGAGTTCTAATCCACTACAAGACCCAGGAAGTTCCCAGAAGCTCACACTGGGATCCTGCTGGGTTTCTCAGTGGATGAGAATGTGTAGTGAGACTAGTTCAAAACAGTGAAATCACAAGGTAAGTTGTTATGGGCAAGAAGAGAGAAAATGCTCTGCAGGGTGGCAAGAAGGAAAAAAAAATAAAGGCTGTAAAAAAAAAGGAAAATATCCAATGGAGGGAAGAAAGGCCTTCCAGGAGCGAAGAGCTTTAATCCTTGGATTAAAGATTTTGTCAAATCTGCATAATTCATGAACACGAGAACATCCTGAGGACAACTGGAGTTCAGGGCAGAAGATCAAACTGACAAGATTGGCTTTGGGTTAAAATAAAGGCAGTGAGGGGGTGCTTAGTGGAAACTGGCCTACATTTCTCTGAGTTTCCCCAAGGCAGGATTGTCTCTGCTCATCCATCATCCCAACTAGATTTCACCTGCAGGACAGCTTTCCCCAGGGACAACATGGGGGATGGGGTGTCTTTGGAAGATGGAACCCCAAGTGGTTCTGGGAAGCAACTCCCACATACCCAACCATTGCATTTAATGCTGGGGTAAGACTGATCCAAAGCTCTGCCCCTTATAGTTAGGGTATTTAGACTTCTTGAAGGCTATTTTTTTTTTTTATTTTGGGTCACACCCGGTGATGCTCAGGGGTTACTCCTGGCTATGCGCTCAGAAATTGCTTCTGGCTCAGGGGACCATATGGGACATGAGGGGGTTGAACCATGGTCCGTCCTAGATCAGACGAATACAAGACAAATTCCCTACCACTGCACCATCTCTCCGGCCCCTAGAAGGCTATTTTGGAAGTCCCACTGGCTCTGTGCGTGGAGTGATCAAAGAATTTTCCAGAAGAGGGAGAAGGTTTAAGCAGAAAGGGAGTTGATTACTCTGGTCAGCCTACCTCCAAAACTGAAGAGGTAGTTGGAGAATCTTCTTGTGGTGTCTCTGAGCTGCTCAAGGTGAGAAAGTTTGCTTCCTATAGCTTGACTCATTCTAGGAGATGAGCGAGCAATGGCCAGTCTAGGAATGAAACAGCAGAAGTGACAGTCTCTTGAGCACAGGTTATGATGTGAGTTATGACAGAGCCACTGATGATGCTAGAAGGACAAGTCTAGCCTGCCAGATCTTTGGAAATGGGTGGGCCGTCAGCTGGGCATCATTTTAGGATGCTTTGGCTAGACCCTGTCAAGTGTGTTTGTGTGGAGCAACTGGCTTGTGGGTGAACTGCTTGTGGTGTGAGCTTCTTGCCTCTTATAACCTTCATATCTCTGTGGATTATCTATTGCGGACTACTACAACTGGAACAGCTTCCCCTGTCCTCCCTGGATAGGGGATATGGGATTTTCATTTCCCTTTTGGGATCTGTGGAACAACCAAACCCGAACCTAACTTCTAGGCAACCAAATGCTTCATGTGTTCTTCTATAAGTGAAGTTGAGAACTGGGAAGACAGGGGAAAAGTACATGCCTCCTTCACGTAACCCTCTGGGTTTGAACCCCAACACTACATGTTCACTCAACACTACTTGAGATGTCTCTGCCTCTCAAGAACCACAGGAATTAAGCCATCTATTTTTTATTTTTCAAGTAGGGTTTATGCACACTCCTAGTTCACTTGGCCAAGAGTTTAATAACTGGTGGCCACCATTAATTACGACAAGCAAGACTCATCGCAGGAATAATGATGATGGCATTTAATGTGTGCCAAACCCCGTTCGGAGAGCTTGGCTGAAAAGAAGGAACTTGAATCTTCCCACCAACTTTTCAAATGGTGATTACTATCTCCTCTATTTTCTTGGCAAGAAAAGCAAGGTAGGATTGGATATGTTGCTGGCTTGAGCCACAGTTGGGGGTTTGGGGGGAACAGAACCAGATTTAGAAGCCCTCACTAAGCAGAGCTCTTTGTAAATATGTTCCCTCAGCCTCGTAAATATGGGGTTGTTTCCATTGTAAAGGAAACTGAGGCAGGATGAGTTAAGTCCATTTCTCTGGTGTCGATGTGTGAGTTAGAAGCAAAGTGAGAATTACAGAACTAGGTATCTGTTTCCAGGCACTTCAATTCGTCAACTATCCTTCCTCCCTGAAACTAAAAGCACCTCCCCAATCCCCTTTAAAAGGCCCCTTTATATTTATTTGGCACTAAATATGTCAGACCTAGGCTCAGAATGTACAAATCTCTTCTTGCCACAGAAGTGAAAGAAGAGGAACATTCCTCCTTAGACAGTCAGCAACTAGGCACAGAGAGGCTAACCACTTATTTAAGACCACACAGAAAGAAAATGGCAGGGTTGAGAGGGTGAGCAATATATACTTTACTATCCTACCTCCATCTCATGGCTTATTCTCAGGGGCACATTATACTGAGTTCTAGTATTTTACTTAAACTTTTCTTTTTTTGGGGGGTGAGAGGTGGGTAGAGGCTACTTCTGGCTCTGAGACTCTGTGCTCAGAGATGGTATTTGAGAGCTATGTGGTGTCCCTAGGTCAGCTGTATGCAAGAAACTATATGGGTGACTCTGTCTGATCCCTCTGTGGTGTGTTTTTTGGCACCTGTTGGAGAATAAAGTCAAATGATGGCAGGGATTATAGCAACAGGGCATGGGGGAGAGGTGAGGGAGGAGAGGAAGAGAGAGAGAGGGAGAGAAATGGAGGGAGGAGGGAAGGAGAAGGAGAGAGAGAGAGAGTGAGAGAGAGAAAGAGAAAGAGAGAGTGATTGATTGGGCTTCACTCCCAGTAGACAAGGATGAAGGGGATATAAAGCCAAGGAGGAAAGTTTCAGATATGGACAGGTACATCAAGGAAAGAATGGGGTGAGAAACATCTGACTGGAAGCAGCTGGGGCTGGTCAGACCAATGGAGGAGCTACAGTGGAGGGTCCCTGTGTTGGTCCAAAAGTTCCAGTTTCTTCTATCTTTTCAAAAATAAAATTATAGAGTAATAAAGATGCTCGTACTCAGTGTTAGAATGAAAGAGAAAATTTTCTCAAAAAAAAAAAAAAAAGAAGAGAAACAACTCCTCAACTAAAGAAGAACTGAGTATAGAAGTAATTTGGGGGGGGGGTTAGAATAAGAAAATTGAGTCTCTGAGTTGCTTATTTGAAGAAGTCTAAGGGCTGCAGCAATAGCACAGAAGAAAAAACATTTGCCTTGAAGGCAGCCGACCCAAGTTTGATCCCCAGCATCCCATATGGTCTCGTAACCTGCCAGGAGTGATTTCTGAGCTCAGAGCCAGAAGTAATGCCTGGGTGCCAATGGGTGTCCCTCCCCACAAAAAAGGAGTCTCAGAAGATTCTCAGCTGTTACCCAGAGATTCCTTGTTAATTTATGGGTCCATTTGTGTTGCTAAGATTAACACCTTGTCCCCCACTTGGGCTGGTGGGCACTGTTTATTTAAATAAGACTTTCTAGGGGTCAGTTTTGCTAACTGGCTTTAGGTACATCTCCAACCCAAGACCTTGAATATAATTTTTGGGCCCTGAGAGAACTGTGGGCCCCGTTCGAATCGCAGGAATGGGATATTTGACATGGAGGATGGATAGTAACAGCAAAATGGTGCCACTCTCTGCAGCTGGAAAGGGGAAACTCAGACTTTCTCTTTCAAGACCTAGTGGGGCTGCTAGGGGTGGGGGCAGAGGAAGAGATTAGATAAGAATGGGGCCATTTCTGAGCAGGCTCCGCTAAACCAGGGTGGAACACGGCAACTCCAAGACCAAGGCCTGCTTGCAGAGGAGTCCAGAGGGGCCTGACGAAAGTTTGGTCAAGGAGATCTTTGATCTTGCCCACGGAATCCCAAGCTGCCTCTAATCTTTGATCTGCAACTCAGTAGAACTCAGAGGGTAGGGTGGGGGCATGCTGGAGTGCAAGAGGCAGAGTTGAAGGAGGGGTAATGTCTGGAAAAAATGATGGGCAGAAAGATAGACCAATGGCTAATGGGTTCAGACAGCCTGTTCCCCCCACCTCCCACACACACACCAATGACCTATCCCACCCTCACACCCTTTCCCCAGGCACCAGGAAGTCTTGAAGTGCTGATTCTATCAGATCTGGAAAGATCTTTCATACCTCTTTTCCAGTTCCTAAAGGGTGATGCAATAGGGACCTCGGTTTGGGAGTTGGTGACAACCCCCCCAGACACACACACACACACACACACACACACACACACATTCTAGACTTGAAAGATTCATCAAAGCAGAAACCTCTGAAATGACAAAGGAAAGGTCAGGGCTGCCGCTTGGATGATCCAGAGTGAAGCTAGTGGTCACTCTGTTAAGGACACCTCCCCTAATTGCACATGGTGATGGTCTTGGGGGAGTGTAGGAGAAGGGTGGGAGACTGGGGAGGGGTGCACCCCTCTCTAAACTCAGGGCTGGAGTCCAGAATGCAGGCTCAGCCTCCAGACCTGTCTAGGCTGACAAGTTACCCAGCATCCCACCTGCTCCCAGGCCATAGGGCGTGGAATGTCCTCTGAGCCCCTAAAGCTCCTTGTGTGTCCCCTGAATCCTGGGTGATCCTGCTCCCTCCCTACCTCTCTCTCTCTCTCTCTCCCTCTTCCCTCGCTCTCTCCTTCCCTCCATCCCTCCCTCCCTCTCTCCCTTCCCTCCTTCCTTCCTTCCCTTCCCTCCTTCCTTCCTTCCCTCCTCCTTCCTTCCTTCTTCCCTTCCTCCCTTCCTTCCTTCTTCCTTTCCTCCCTCCCTCCCTCCCTTCCTTCCTTTCTTACTTCCTTCCTTCTTCCTTTCCTCCCTCCCTCCCTTCCTTCCTTTTTCCTTCTTCCTTCCTTCCTTCCTTCCTTCCTTCCTTCCTTCCTTCCTTCTTCCTTCCTTCCTTCTTCCTTTCCTCCCTCCCTCCCTCCCTCCCTTCCTTCCTTCCTTCCTTCCTTCCTTCCTTCCTTCCTTCCTTCCTTCCTTCCTTCCTTCCTTCCTTCCTTCCTTCTTCTTCCTGCCTTCCCAGTCTCCTTTCATGATGATCTTTGCTTTATGATTTACTCTCTCTTGCTCTCTGTCTCTCTCTGTCTCTCTGTCTCTGTCTGTCTGTCTGTCTGTCTCTCTCTCTCTCTCTCCTGTGTGTGTGTCTGTCTGTCTGTCTGTCTCTGTCTCTGTCTCCCCTCTCTCAGATCAAGTCATTCTTGGAAATATTAAATACCTACACAACCATGCACGGAGAACAAAAAACAGTCAACAGTCACATTAGTCATTCCAAAATCCAGCCAGGGAATGAAATCTGTAGAATTAGGGATGGAAACTCGTGAGTTCAAAATCTCCTTTATTTCTGGTGACTTGTGACTTGTGACTTTTCTCCTTACTTCAACAGGAAAAAAAATGCATGCCTCCCTTCCTGGCTCGTTCTAGGACTAAGTGCCTGGTGCAGAGTATGTCAGTAAAAGTTACCTGATGATGGCTGGAGAGATAGTTCAGTAGCTAAGTCACTTGCCTTGCAAGTAGCTGACCCAGGTTCAATCCTTGACATCCCATATGGTCCCCTGAGTATATCAGGAATGAGGCCTGAGTACAAAGCCAGGAGGAAACCTGAGTACCTTTGGGGTCAGGTGTGGTCCCCAAACAAACAAACAAACAAACAAGTTACCTGGTGATCTTTCTTGAAACAATTTTTGATGGGTTGGAGAGAGAGTACAGGGCCCAAGGCAGTTGCTTTGCATGTGACTGACCCCTTTTACTCCCAGCACTGAATATTGCCCGCTGAGTCATTTCCAGGTGTGCTCCAAACCATCTTCTCCAAAAAAATCTCTCACAAGTTCTGAACCATCATACCATCATTATTTTAATTCTTAAATAGAATGTGTTCATTTGTATTCTAAACTAAAATAAATAAGCTGCCAATGTCCTCAGAAGTCTAAGTTTCCCATTGAAAAGACATACAGATATAAAATCAAAATAAATACAATACATCCTCAGTTTGAATTGAAAATGTCTCTGCATGAATTTATGATGTGGTTTCTCCTAGGAGATAATAATTAACTCCATTTTCTAGCAGTTTTTTTTTTTTTTGGTTTTTGGGCCACACCCTGTGACGCTCAGGGGTTACTCCTGGCTATGCGCTCAGAAGTTGCTCCTGGCTTCTTGGGGGACCATATGGGACGCCGGGGGATCGAACCGCGGTCCGTCCTAGGCTAGCGCAGGCAAGGCAGACACCTTACCTCCAGCGCCACCGCCCGGCCCCATTCTAGCAGTTTTAAATGCTAAGAACCAGTAAGTAACCTTGAGTAGTGTACACTTCCACCAGCCCGAGTTGGGTTTCCTATCATTTTCCTAAAGAAATCC
>NC_064862.1:23341252-23481252 GCF_024139225.1 Suncus etruscus
AGGCAATCTCTGTTTTGGGGGTAAATCCAAGTTGTAAACAAACACACAAAGGAATCAGGGATGATCTTTGTTTGAGGTAAAATAAGGTCTAACCTAACATTTCTCTGTTTCCCATGTTGTGTTTCTACGTGTGCAATGAATGTATATTAGAGCTATTTTTTCATTTTGGAGGGCAGCAGTAATGAATGACCACAGAGCACTTAGCTGCAAGCTCTGCTTATGGCCTCCCTGTTCTGGAGTGAGGGGTCTGAAGTCAAGATGGCAGTCTTTTTCTGGTCCAAAGGCTTGAGGGAAGATGCTTGTGCAGGTCCCTTTCTAATTCTGGAGGCTGCCAGCCCTCCTTGGCACCCCTTGGCTTGTGGACACATCATCAAACACCTGCCTCTGAGGTAACATGGCATTTTCCCTGTATTTACCTCCAAGCACGGTAGTCATTGAGTTAGGACCTACCCTCCTCAGAGCATCTGCAGATAATCCATTTCTACATCCAGTTGGGTGGGGTGCCGGCCCCATGGATATGATATGTTAAGTAAGCACCCCAGAACCTCAGAAAGGGAGGCTCTTCACTCACCTCCAGACCCTGGAACCCAAGACCTGGTCAGTGAGAAGGTCAGTCCATGCTGAGTGACTTAGGGCTGGAGAGAGAACACAGGAATTAAGGCTTTTTCCTGGCATAAGTTAATTCCAGCCTAAACCCTGGTACCCTAGATGGTCCCCCATGCCTCAAGAGTGATGCCTGAGCACAGAATTGGTAGTGAGCCACCAACTACTGCTCGATGCACACTAAAGAAGTCCCCATGTGTGCTCGCTTCAGCAGCACATATACTAAAATTGGAACGATACAGAGAAGATTAGCATGGCCCCTGCGCAAAGATGACTCGCAAATTCGTCAAGAGTTCCATATTAAAAAAAAAAAAAAAAGAAGTCCCCATGAGTGACTATGAAGGAGCAGGAATTCCTTCACCTCTGGACCCCTCATGCTCTTCAAACACATACTATAAACAACAGCAGTGCATGTAAAACCATTGAAGAGGGCCCATACATGGAGCACAGAGAAGGAGCAAACCTGACAGCTCTGAATGTGAGTGTCCTAAGGCTTCTACAGCAAATGGCCACAGGCCTTTTGACAGAAAACCCACCACCATTCCTTCCTCCCTACATTAAGGTGTCTCTCAGTCAGTCTCTAAGGTTCTGGGAAGGAGACTTTCCTGGTCTTTTGCAGTTACAGAGGCATCAGATGTTCAAACAACATCCCTAGAATCCTTGGCTGCTTTGTCATCATACGACCTTCTCCCTTGCTCTGTCTCCTTTTCTCATGACACTTGTAATGGGGGCATGGGGTCAACCAGAACAAGACCTTCCATTATAGCCCTTTTCCTCATTTTTGCCAGTTCTGAGGATTTTAGCTGGCTGCATCTTTGCAGGAAGCAGGCTAAGGTGGAGGTTGGAGCTTGCATCGTTCTACCCACCATCATGATTGTTTTCCTTCTAATACCCAAGTTCTGTTTCCGGTCCTTTCTTTTGGACCCAGATCCCAGTAGACTACACGGCCACAATTTCTTCACTCACTTGTGATTCTTATCCATCGCCAAGCAGAGAGAGTTGAATTGTCTTTACCC
Organism: Suncus etruscus; assembly: GCF_024139225.1. Lineage (NCBI taxonomy): Eukaryota > Metazoa > Chordata > Mammalia > Eulipotyphla > Soricidae > Suncus > Suncus etruscus. The sequence goes on from NC_064862.1 coordinate 23,342,872, forward strand.
ATTTCAGAGCCAAAATTAATAAGGCAAGTGAAAAAAATCATTTTCTTCCTGCCCACCCCAAAGAAACAAATTTGGAATCCCTCAAGATACAAGCCAGGGGCCAGAGAGATAGCACAGCAGCACAGTGGTAGGGTGTTTTCCTTGCATGTGGCTGGCCTGGGAAGGATCCAGTTTAGTTCCTGGCACCCATATGGTCCTTCAGCCTGCCAGGGGTGATTTCTAAGTGCAGAGCCATGAGTGACCCCTGAGCACCATTGGGTGTGGTCCAACAACCAATAAATAAAATAACTAAATAAATGAAGTTTTAAAAAATAGACACCAGCCAAGCCCCCATCTGGAGAGCTGAGGTGCTCTCTCCACTCCTCAGCCCTACATGTTCACAGAAGCCAGTCCCTCCAAAGTCCTTTCCTACTTTTGCTTCACTGACTTCCCCTTTCTCCTTTCTATTTTATCTATGAGGTTGTTTCCTTTTCCAAGCAACTTTCTGCATGTCAGAGCCCCTCATGCCTCTGGCTTCCAAGATAGCCCTTACTTATGGCTCTGGGTCCACTTTGATTTCCCTAGATGGTAAGGACTGAGGCTGGCTCAGGGGTGGGTCTACAGTGCCTGCCATTGATCAACAGCCCCATAAACATTTATCGAGGTTAAATTATATGTGTAATGGCATTGTCATACTTATCCAACTGAAACCTATCCATATCAATTACGTTAGTATTGTCTCATTACAACCTCAAGCTCTCAGAAATCCCGGCACAAACACTGTGTGTTCTGATTGCCAGAATCCAAATTACTGACTGCATGGTAGCATCATGTATCTCTGGGCAGTCTGGACCAGAAACAGCAACATAGAGGCTTCCTAGGGTAGACTGAGGTCTAGCAAACATTCCCCTGCACACACACACACAAACCAGAAGGGGCCTATTAGTGCTACACATTTTGGTGGCCCCAATCTGTGGTCAGAACTGAGCTTTGGTCTCCTTGAGCTCCCCAAGAAAGCCTATACAGCGGCCAACCCTAGAGCAGCCAGCACATGTATCCAGATCATGAGGACAACATAATATTTTTGATTTGGAAACTCAGAACTGAATTTACAGGCATGCCTCTTCAATGGGTGACTATTTCCAGGAGGCAGTGGAGGAATTGGGAACCATCAAGATTAAGGGGACGGAATAGGGGACCATTACTACCTACATGGAGAGGAAACAGAAGAACAAAAAGAGCAGGAGCAGGAAACCAAGACAGTCAAAGGTTGTTGATTAAAATAATAAAGAAAGCCCTTAGGATGGAGCTGAATGGAGGTCTATGGTGATGGAGGCTTTTCTCTGCAGTCCCAAGCCATATGGGTTTCTGCAACCCCTAGCCAGCGGGTATCTGGGTTCGGGTAGAGGGGAGTAAATCATCAACACAGGCTTCAGGAAATAGCAGCTTTATTCATGCCCTAGCCACCACATGTGTGTGGCCTAACATAACTATTTATGCTGCATCCTTATTCAGCCCTGTATTGTACCTTATTTCTCAGCCATCTCCTCCTGCTTTCTCCTCCATGCTGCATCCAGATAAATTTCAATCCCCTTTTGCCCCTGAGGCCAAACCTTTTATAATCTCCCCAAGACCTCTCCCAGGAATGGGAGGGTCTTGCAGGTAAAGTTACTCGTAAATCCGGGGTGGGTTTACAAAGGGTCACAGGAGATTCTGACAATGAGCCCAGAACCTGCAAAAGAGAGATGTGACCTTGAAACCAGGGTCTGGATTGAGAGATGATTGAAGAGGTGCAGAGAGCACACACATGCTCCACAGAGCTGGGGTCCACCGACAGCTGCAGCCAGGGAGCCGTTCACCTGAGTGCTCCTTCTGGAGCACCTACTTGTATCTGTCTGTTTGTCTGTCTATCTGAGGCCTTCCTACAGCCATGACCACAAAAGAGCGGGCTTGGCCTTGAGCACCCTTCACCAGCCTCTGACATCTGAGACATCTGAGACATCTGAGAGAGAGAGAGAGAGAGAGAGAGAGAGAGAGAGAGAGAGAGAGAGAGAGAGAGAGAGAGAGAGAGAGAGAGAGAGAGAGAGAGAGAGGCTCAACTAGTACAGAGATCTTCAGGTCTCCTCTCATGGCTCTGAGATATGGTTTTTCAGGAGAATTAGGTTGCAGTTGCTTGCAGCAATAAGGTTTTCCCAGGGCCTCTCAACTTTTCTCTCACACCCATCTCTCTCCCTTTAAGGCTTCCTCCACTTACCTCCTGAATCAGTTATCTGCACCCTGCTCCTTGTCTAAGGATGGGGAAGGACCCTTAGAGCTGGATAGAGGCCACATGGGCAGGGATTAAGTCTGAACAGCAAATGCCAAGGTCAGAAAGTTGCACATGAGAAATTAAAAGGCCTGTCTTGAGACCAACCCTCAGCTGCCAACCCAGGTGTAATTAGGGGGCCAGGGGGCAGGCACAATTGCCCAGGGATGGGATTCCCCACAGACAGTCCACAGGGCAAGGAAACGTTCGTCTGCAGCATCTCCACTGCCAACAGCCCCTCAGCCATGTGCCCTCCCTCAACAGAGCAAACACGGCCCTGGGAGACAGGCAGAGCTTGAGGCAGTGAATTGGGTTTGTTTCTTGGATTCACCTCGCTGGAGAGAGAGTCTGGGTGCAGCTGAGGTTGCTGCTATATATAACCCACAAGCACAACCAATAAAACTGATGGGAAAGCACTTTGCAGATCCAAAGTGCCACATAAATGCTAAATAAGAAAATTCGTCTCCGCTACAAAGAACTCACAATGGGAGACTGGAGTGGTTTGGAGACTGAGCCAGGGGTTGGGGTGTCTCCCTTTCTTCCTGTCCTTCTTTCCCCCACCATGGCTCAATAGGAGGAACTCAGGGGAACACACACCTGCACACACATATAAGACCCCCAGTTACACATATCTACCCAGATGCACTGCACACACACACACACACACACACACACACACAAACACACACACGTATCTAGACAACTGTCAGCTGTCCTCATACACAAGTATTTATATACAGACATAGTCTCTCATCTCCCGCTTCTAAATAGCTCCCTAAAGAGCTCCAGACACCTCAGAGAACATGGGATACACACACACACACACACACACACTACCACCACCACCACCACCACCAACAACAACAACAACAACCACAGACAGTATCACAATCCCTTCCAATATGCTTCTTACTCTTAAAACACTGTGTCTAGTTCTTTGTGCCAGGCAAGAGAAGGGTTAAAGCACTTATCTTGCATCTTGGTTTGAATCCCCAACACCCTATCTTGTCCCTTATGTACAGCCAAGGGGTCACTCCTGACATAGAGCCCGGCAATAGTCCTTGAATACAGCCAGGTGTAACTTAAAATCAATAGCAACCCCAAAATTCTTTTTGCCCTTCTGGCTTTTAAACCATCCAATCATGCCCTTGGCCAGAAAACTCCTTTTCCCTCTAGACCTAGGGCCTAGCTTCCTAAACATAATTTTATTTATTTATTTTTTGTGTGTTTGGTTTTCATTTTGGAGCCATGCATGCCTGGTGCGATTCAGGAATGTCTCCTGGCTCTGTGCTCAGGGATCATTCCTGCTGGGATTTGGGAGGACAAATGGGATGCCAGAGATCAAATTTAGGTCAACTGCATGTAAGACAATTATCCTACCACTGTACTTTTTCTCAGGCCCCTAGCTTCTGAAACTGGGTTTTGTTTGTTTGTTTGTTCTGGGACCACACCTGGTGGTACTCAAGGGTTAATTTTGGCTCTGTGCTCAGAAGTTGCTCCTGGCTCGGGGTACCATGTGGGATGCCAGGAAACAAACCTTCGTCCATCCTGGGTCAGCTGCGTGGAAGGCAAATGCCCTACTGCTGTGCTACCACTCCGGCCCCTCACAAAGAACTTCTCAATAGTAAAAGGTTTCCGAATATACAATGACCAAAAAAAAGCAGTTCAGAATCAAACGTGTAACAGACTCAAAATATTTCAAGAGGGGCTTGAAACTCATGTTCCAGTGCTCAGGCAAGGTGGAATCACAAAAAAAGAAAGTTTAAGAGGAGCTGACCTGAGGCTAGGAAGATGATTCAAATGGATGAACACAGGCTATGCCTGTGGGAATAGTATAGGGGGACTGGGGTTTAAACCCAGGAGTGACCCCCGAGCACTAAACTAGGAGTAGACCCTGAGGACCACCTGAGGACACTCTGAGGACTGTCTCTGTCTGTCCGTCTCTTCCCCCCTTTCTCTGTTCCTTATCAAATCTACCTTTCACAAAACTTCCATGTGAACCCACAACTACTTCCTGGGTCATCAAGTGCTTTATTCTGCTTAAGCAAATGAGGAGAGTGAAGAAGAAATGACACACAAACAACGTGCACCAATGGCGCTTGGTGTAGACTCAGGCCTAGCTCCAAACAGCACCCACATCATCCCCAAATAAAAGCAAGAAATGTCCTGAACTAAGATACCTCTCACAACCCTAGGGCTTGGTCACTTATTTATTTTGTTTTTGTTTTGGGGGTGACAGCCTAAGAGCTTACTACTGGCCTGGAAGGCCTATTCGAATCACCTCTCAATGGGACAGAGGTGGCCAGGTGGGAGACTCAGATTTGGAGAAGATACCTGGAGTTCTGAGGACAAACAGCCCGCCAAAGCAGGGAAGATCCAGAGAGGCAGCCAAATGTAGTTCCAACAAGATCCATTACCAGTTGTTTTTTGTTTTGTTTTGTTTTGGTTTTGGTTTTGTTTTTTTTTTGTTTGTTTGTTTGTTTTGGGTCACACCCGGCGGTGCTCAGGGGTTACTCCTGGCTGTCTGCTCAGAAATAGCTCCTGGCAGGCACGGGGGACCATATGGGACACCGGGATTCGAACCAACCACCTTTGGTTCTGGATCGGCTGTTTGCAAGGCAAACACCGCTGTGCTATCTCTCCGGGCCCCCATTACCAGTTTTCTGCTGAAAGGTCTGGGGGCCAGTTCTCTGAAGCCGCAGGCCCTGACTCAGTCAGACACAATCCAATCCCCCATTGTAAAATGGCTTTGAAGGGTCCCAAGACCAGTGCAGGCTGTTCGGTAAAATGCTGTTATTGGTCCACCCCAGATCCCTGACCCCAATTCCTCCCTGCAGGAACATTCATATTTTTGGATTTTCTTTAAATACCTGGACTTTTCTCTCCATCATCCTACGCATTATCCTAGTTAAGGTTCTATTTGTTTTCCTCTCCTCTTCCTTTTTTATTATATACTAATTGTAAAACCACATTCAGCTGCTTCTCATCAGGTTTGTATTCATCACATACAAACGAATCCATTTTCATGAAAAGAATTTCTGCTTCGCCCTTAAAGTTTCTTTAATGATCAGATCCATGGAAAGCTCTGAATTGTGAAAATACATCTTCTCTGTTTAATTTCGGGTGTCTAGACTATTTTTCCATACCAAAAAAAAAATCATCTTTTTCTGCCAACAGAGGAATCTAAGCAGATGTCTCTCTCTCTCTCTCTCTCTCTCTCTCTCTCTCTCTCTCTCTCTCTCTCTCTCTCTCTCTCTCCCTCCCTCTCTCTCTCTCTTTCTCTCTCTCTCTCTCCCCCACTCTGTTCCTTGTCAAAATTATCTTTCACAAAACCTCCATGTGACCCCATAACTACTTCCTGGGTCACACTGAGTGCTTTATTCTCCTGAAGCAAATGAGAGTGAAGAAGAAATGCCATGCCCCTTCATGAAAGGTGCCAGCTTGGCAAACAACCAATGAGTAATGGGGCTCAGTGTACATTCAGACTTAGCTCCTATCAGCACCCACATCCAAACCTTTCCACATCACCTTCACTATTCTGTTTATATTCATCTTATCCAGAGGTTTCCAGATATTTTCAGAAGAAAAAAATCCCCCAGCACCCACCCATTTTCCAAATCTACCTTTTCTTTTTTTGGTTTGTTTGCATTTTAAATTTGCTTTTGGGCCATGCTCAGGGTTTACTCCTGACTCTGTGCTCAGACATTACTCCTGGTGGGCTCGAGGGACCATATGGAATGCCAGAGATAGAGCCCGTGTCAGCCACATGCAAGGCAAACGCTCTACCCACTGCCTATTTGTCACCCACGTAGAATCTTCTAGAATCTTCCCTCTGCTCTGCCCTGCCAGTAGTATATCCACTTGGGAAGCACTAATCTAGCTGGTTCTGAACTTTATATAAATGAAATCAAATCAGTTGTTAGACCAAATAACAACCCCATTCATGAGGCCCACATTCTAATCCCCAAAATAGGAACAAGCCACCTCCATGGCAGAAGCGATTCCAGGGGGAAGCAAGGGAAGAGGTTAAGGACTTTTGGGGTACAGATACCTTCACTGAGTTGAATTCCAGCTTTAAAAGATGCAAACCAGAGTGGTGAAATTGAAGGTCAAAACTCCCACCATAGCAACATCTGGACTCCACACTTCTAGCTACTGTTCTGGGTGGGGTGGGGTGCTGAGGGATAGAGTGATTTGGCCCAGGGGTCATACAGGTCAAAGGGCCAGGCTGGGTTGGGAAGTGGGTCTCTATCTCTCCACTCCCCAGCATTTACGTGCCAACCTGATGCCCCCGGGACATGCCCAGCCTGGGTCCTTCCATGCACTAGAGGCCACTGCCCAAGATGGGACCATGCGGACCTTTTGGTGAAGGAGGAGGGAAGAGCCCAACCCGGCTAGCATCCTTGGGACTTGATAATATGCCTCCCTGGCCCCAGTCCCCAGAGTAATGGTGTCAGTTTTCACCAAAGGGGAATCAGGCCTCCCACTCTCTTCCAAGGGAGCTGTGAGATCGAAGCCAGCCATGGGGATCAACATGAAGCCAAGGGCTGACCATCTGGGCTGAGAGCAGTTGATATAAAAATGAAAAAAGGATGGGGCTAGAGTGGTGGCACAGGCAGCAGGGTGTCTGCCTCTCGAGCGCTAACCTAGGACAGACCGTGGTTTGATTCCCTGGCATCCCATATGGTCTCCCAAGCCAGGAGTGATTTCTGTGCACAACTCCAGGAGTAACCCCTGAGCGTCACCGGGTGTGGCCCATAAAACAAAAACCAAAAACCAAAAAAAAAAAAAAAAAGAATAGAAAATGGAAGAGGATAAGAAAAAGAAAGACAATAAAATGAACATAAATAAAAAAGGCAAATAAATAAAAAAGATAAATAAAGAAGGAAGTGAAGAAGTAGAAGGAGGAGGAAGAGGAGGAAAAAAAGGAGGAGAAGAGGAGGATAAGGAGAAGGGGAAGGAAAGGGGTAAGGGGAAGGGGAAGGAGGAGGAAGAAGAGGAGGAGTAGATACACGGAGGATAGGGTGTTTGCCTGACCTGGGTTTGATCCCTGGCATCATATATGGTCCTCCTAGCCTGCTAGGAATTTCTGAGCACAGAACCAGGAGTAACCCCTGAACACCTCTGTTGTGACTCAAAAACCAAAGAAGAAAACAAAAACAAAAACAAAAAATAAAAATAAAAAATAAACAGAGTTCCTGGTTCCTGAATACCACTGAGCGTGGCCCAGACATCAAAGGCAAAACCTAATTAGTCTCAACTGTTCCTACTTCTTTGCCAAGGATTAACTGGAACATGGGATTTGGCATTTCGCTTCTGGTCCATGGCTTCAAGGCAACACTACCTTAACTTTGAAGCACATACTTCTGGGCCAGAGAAATAGTCCAGTGGGGAAGGCACTTACCTTATCTGGGATCCATGTAGGCTTGACACCAACACCCCATATGAACTCCTGAACTCCGTCAAGAGTGGCCCCCTCAATCTAGGAGTAATCCCTGCATACTGGCAGGTTTGGCAATATTTTTCTTTTGGTTTTTGTGGTTCAGGTATTATTCCTGGCTTTGTGCTCAGGAATTGCTCCCAGCAGGCTCAGAGGACCATCTGGGATGCTGGGAATCAAACCTGGGTTGGCCATATGCAAGGCAAAAACCCTACTCACTGAGCTATCATTCTGGCCCCTATGTGGCAACTTTTTTAAATGACAAAAAAGGAGGGGCATAACCCAGAGGCCTCTAGTGTCCCTTGTCACACTAAATGGAACATTAGCAGCTGTTTTGTGACCTTGGAGATCAGTCAGACTATGGGCAAGTCCCCTGAGTTTAGATCTGCCAATCCCCCTGGGTTAGACAATATTGTGCAAAGGTTGATTAAGTAGCCGCAGACCCCAAAGTTGTCCAGACTGACACAATGCAAGTCTCTCTTAATTAAGTATAATCTGGATTGGCCAGGATTTACCCATCAGAAGCACTGCCCCCCCAATCTCCCAATGCCCTGAGCCTTAAATCCTGGTGTCCAGCTGCCTGGATGCTAAATCCACTCTGCCACCAGTTAAGTATCTCACCCCGGGCCAGATTCTTGACCCTTCTGCACCTGGGCTTGTCTCCTCTGTCCAATATGGCAGGAGATAAATAAGCCAGAGGGGTTGGGAGCGAGGAACAAAATCAAAGCACTCTGCCAGTGAAAGGCCAAGGTCTTGCTAGGTTGTCTTATTGTTGATGATATTATAGACTCGTCAGGGTCAGGAGAAGCCTGGGATGCGTTGGGGGGTTCCACAGCCTGTCCCTGTGAAAGGCGACAGCTGCATACTCAGATAAAGCTGCATTTGCATTCACCGAGTCTCTCTCCCAGGCTGGCTGTGCCAGACAGCAGCCCTTTTAGGGCACCACGCCAGCAGAGAACATCTGATGGAGTGAGAGAGGCTGAGAGGGCCTGGAAAGGCTGCAGCCCAACTGGGAAGCCCCCCGCCCCATCAAGGCCACAGCTAGTAATAGTGTAGACTGTGAACTCTGTCTTATTTCAATGAGACAGGCACTCTCTTTCCAAGTCACCAAACACCCCAATGCACCTCCTCTGCCTCAGTAACCACGAATTAATCGATACACATAGACCTCAGGGCCACACTCACACACCTAAGGCCACACTAAAACACCTCAGAGTTACAATCACAGACCTCAGGGTCATACTAAAACACCTCAGGGCCACAGTCACACACCTTCCTAACTGGAGCCAACTAGCATCTGTTCTTCAAGCACCTATTAGGAACCAGGCAAGAGAGAGCAGAGTGGAATATACAGCTTGTTAGGTTAGGTATAGGGTTAGGGTTAAGGTTATGGTATAGGGTTAGGGTTATTTTTATGATTAGGGCTAGTGCTGGGGTTAGTGTTTGGCTTATTTTAGGGTTATTTTTAGGTTAGGGTAGTGTTAGTTTGGGATTAGGTTTATTTATTGCTTTGGGTTGAATTACCTTTAGAATTTGCATGTTAGTTTTCAGGTTAGGCTTAGAATTAGATTTGGGGAAAGGTTAGAATTTTGACTAGAATTTGCATAAGGGCTAGGGTTAGGGTTAGGATTTGGGTTATGGTACTCAGATGCAACACCAGCTTGTGCTCACAAGCTATCCCCTGGCACTGCTCAACTGAACCGTTTGGTGATGGGATTTAACTGGCATCGGCAACAAGCAAGGCAATTACCTTATCATTTGTATTATCTTTCTAGTCCCCATCTTTCAGCCTTTCTTAAGATGTTTCCACTTTACTTGTTCATTTTCTCCTTATGGTAACCCACTGGCACACAGAATAAAAAAAATTTTGAAAGAAAGCCAAGGCTGTAAAAGGAGTAAGAGGCTTTGCCCAAGGTCACAGATCTGACAAATGAACTCTGAATCCTTTAGTGCCAAGGTTGGATTTCAAAGTCTGTTCCCTCATCCAATGAGCTCTTGTTTGGACTAAGCATTGGAGAGGTAAGCTGAGGAAATGGGGGTGACTTGCCCAAGGTCATACACAAAAGAAGGGTAATGGAATTACCCGTGATGATTGGGTGATGGAATTACAACTCATCTTGCTCCATTCCCATAGTCAACAGACTTCTTCTCCATCCTCAATGGAAGTGCTTCAAGTTCCTCCTGGAAGGTTCTGAATATAGCAGGCAGGTAGGAAAGGGAGATCCCAGTCATAAATTCTTAGAATGTAATCAAAGTTCTTGGAATGCAATCAAATCAAGAGATTGGAAATGAAGGAGTTACTCCTTTTAAGGTAAGATCTTTACTTACTTTGGCCACTGCAGGCCCAGAGAAGTCTGGACACCACGGCCACCCCCCACCCCACCCCCCATTCCCCCCAGAAGAGAAGCTGAAAGAAACAAAGACCTGGAAAGGAAAGTCAAAATGGCCATGCATTTCCCCCCCCCCCCCCCCCCCGGGAACCACACTAACAACATGAGACAGGGAAGAAAACCCCACATGGGGCAGGCTGAGAAAAAAACCTATAAAATTTAACTTGAAGCAAAGGAGAGGCACACAAGTGTGTTGCTAGCCCATCTGCGTAGTGTTTCCATTTTCCCTCTTGAGACATGTACTTTCATACATTAGCTCTGGGATATGTACCAGGACTCTCTCTACCTTTGCAGAAGCTCTCTTTTTCTCTCTTCTCTCACCCTCTCTTCTTTCTCTTGCTCACTCTTTTTCTCTATCTCTCTCTTCTCTTTCTTGCTCTCACTCTCTGAGTCTCATTTTCTTCCTCTCCTCTTTTTTGTTCTCACTTTCTCTGTGTCTCTGTCTCTTTCTCTCTCTTTCCCTCTCTCTTCTGTCTCTTGCTCTCTCTTTCCCTCTCTCTTCTGTCTCTTGCTCTCTCTTTCTCTCTCTCTCTCTGTCTCTGTCACTCCCCCTCCCCCTTCCCTTCCTTGGTACCTCTGAATAAAACCCATTTTTACTTCACTGCTCTTCTGAAGTTCTTTTCTGTGAGGAAAGAAGATGGTCCTGAAAAGCCTGCGGAAGGCCTAAGATTGACTTTCCTTTCCCTGCCCCAGAACAAGGCCCATGAGTCCTAGATCTCCCCAGCCATTCCTGGGTGCCTGACAGAGGTAGGCTGAGAGAGAAAGCAGTAGACTTCTCCTCAGGGCTGCAGCCTTTCTTCTTCCCACTTCACCTCAGTCACCTGCATCAGTATCTAGGACAAAGAGCTATTTCCTAGCCCAGAGCCTCCTTGGGTGAGGTAAAGGAGAGGAAGGACCAGTGAGAGGGTGGGGTTGGGTCTTAATTGCCTGTGCTGGTGATGGCACCATTTCCTGAACTCTTGGCAACAGCCCCTGTTCTCTGCCTGCAGGAAGGAGAGGGAACAGCTGTGCGCACATCTGCCTGAGGAATTCTTTAAAGAGCAGAGAAGATGTTATTTTTCTACCAGCAGTCCCGTCAGCCGGGCAGTGCCAGAGGCTCACTTTGGGCTTATTCTCTCTCTGTTTGAGGCTCATGTCTCTAGAACAGCTGTGTACACAAAGCAAAGCTTGGAGGCGGGGGCGGGGGGGGGGTGTCTGAAGAGAGTTCGGGTGCCCCCAGTCAAATGCCTGTCAACTGACTATTGGCAGAAAACAATAGCTAAGGTTCACTGCAGGCAAGGCTGCCACTAATAAAGAACAGATATATATTTTTCATATTGGTATATATTCATTTAATCCATCTATAATCTCTCCAAGCCCTTCTCTGCCACATTTGCTGTTTTTTGTTTTGTTTTGTTTTGTTTTGGGGCCACACCCGGTGACGCTCAGGGGTTACTCCTGGCTATGTGCTCAGAAATGGCTCATGGTTTGGGAGATCATATGGGACGTCGGGGATTGAACCCAGGTTCGTCCTGGGTCAGCTGTGTGCAAAGCTGTTATTGTCATCAATGGTTCTCAAATCCTTTCTTTTTTCTTTTTTTTATATAGATCTTTATCTAAACAGCTTGATTACCAATATGATTGCAGTTGGGTTTCAGTCATGCAGAGAACACCACCCTTCACTAGTGCAATATTCTCATCACTAATGTCCCAGATCTCCCTCCTCCCCACCCGGTTCTCAAATCTTTTTTTTTTTTTTTTTTTGGTTTTTGGGCCATACCCGGCGGTGCTCAGGGGTTACTCCTGGCTGTCTGCTCAGAAATAACTCCTGGCAGGCACGGGGGACCATATGGGACACCGGGATTTGAACCAACCTGGTCCTGGATCGGCTGATTGCAAGGCAAACGCCGCTGTGCTATCTCTCCGGGCCCAGAGGTTCTCAAATCTTAACATGATCAAGAGTCACCGAAGGCATTGTTTGCAAAAAAAAAAAAAAAAAAAAAAAAAAAAAAAGCTAGATTCCTGGCCTCTTGTCCAGGTTTGGGCAAGACAAAAAATCAGAATTATGCACTTATCAAACTCTCTTGTTCAATTCCTGGACAGAGGGTAATACATCACGCTGAGAGTGACTGATGAGAAGATGTATTTGTTTGCAAATTTTATGGGGTAAAAACTATAGATCAACCCCAAGGATAGGCATAAGGCAGATGGGAATTCGTCCTGATGCCAGCAAGTTTCCTGCAGGCGAACCATATCCCAAGCACCTCGGCAAATGCCTTCTCATTACTAATGCGTAATAGCTCAACAACTGTCTGAGTCTGTTATTATCTATCTCCCTAGTACTGAGAAGAAAATTGCAACCCACAGAAGTAAAGTGACTTGTCCAAAGCATCATTGTTTAATGCCTCACAGATAAGCACATCAAGGAACTGAGGTTTGAATGCCAGCGTGTTCCCTCTTCACCATGGATCTTAACTAGGGATGAACCAGCCCTATCCTTCTGGAAATTTGAGATTAGTAGAAAATCTTAACCATCACAGTAGCACAGCAGAAAAGCACCAGAGAATGGATTCTACCCAGTACTTTATGGGTATTAGTTATGAGAAAAACTTAACTAATCGTACCTTAGACAGCTATGGAAGGTTTCCTAAGAAAGGTGGCATTTATTTTGGATTTTTTGGTTGTTGTTGTTGTTGGTTTTGGTTTTTTGTGTGTTTTTATTTTGGTGGGGGGGGGTCACATTCAGCGGTGCTCAGGGGCTACTCCTGGCTCTAAACTCTTAGCAGGCTCGGGGGATCATATGGGATGTTGGGGATTGAACCTGAATCCACTATGTACAAGCAAATGCCCTCCCCACCGTACTATTATTCCGGGTCCTGAAGCAAAATTTAACCTAGCTGCTCCCCAAAAAACATTTTCTTTGCTCAACATTTTCTGAATTTACTGGATTGCGATTATTGGTCAAGATGCTGAGTTTTCTTTTCTTTCTTTTCTTTCTTTTTCTTTGGTTTTGTTTTAGGGTCACACCCAGTGGCTCTCAGGGGTACCTTCTGGCCCTGCACTCAGAAGTCGTTCTTGGCAGACTTGGAGGACCATATGGGATGCCAGGCTTTGAACCACTGTTCATCCTGGACTGGCGGCGTGCAAAGAAAATGCCCCATAGCTGTGCTCTCTCTCTGGCCCTTAGATTGGTTTCTATAAGTAGGATCTGAGCACAGGTATGATGAGAATTGGAGGGAAGGAAGTTCCAGGGAGAGGGCACCCCGTAATCAAAATCACTGATGTGAGAAAGAAGAGGGTTTGGTGGGAAAGATGAGTACTGCCTGTTGGCTGGCATAAAACCAAAGCAATTCAGAGTAGCTTGCTCCCTCCGCTTATCAAAATGTTAATTTAAATGTCATCATCTCTATTCGGCTGAGATCGCTACACTTCTTCCAGCCTCAGTGAAAATGCTGCCCTCACCATTTCATTATTCGATTTTCTATCCAAATGTACTTTTTTAACCTCCTACTATATAATTCGCTTATTTTTTTTTATTTTATTGAAACCATTGTTATTTACAAAATCCTTCATAGTTGGATTTTAGATATACTGTGACAATGAATCAGGGCCATTCCCATCACCAGTGTCAACCTCCTTTCACCAATGTTCCCAGCGTGCATCCTATGCCACCACCCTTTCCCCCTGGCCTTCCAGTGTAACAGATCCATTTTAGGTTTTTATAGTTTGGGTCCCTTGATTCTATTGTCTTTGACTTTGGCTTGGATATTTAGTTCTGACCTTTTATTTTTCTTCCACCAATGCATCTGAGACCACTTGGTCTCTGGCCTCCATCCTTCCTTTCTTTTCTTTTCCTTCTTTTTTTTTTTTTTTTTTTTTTTTTTGGTTTTTGGGCCACATCCTGTGACGCTCAGGGGTTACTCCTGGCTATGCGCTCAGAAGTTGCTCCTGGCTTCTTGGGGGACCATATGGGATGTCGGGGGATCGAACCGCTGTCCGTCCTAGGCTAGCGCAGGCAAGGCAGGCACCTTACCTCCAGCGCCACCGCCCGGCCCCATTCTTTTCCTTCTTAATTTTATAGAAACATGCAGAAATATGAAGCTAAATAAAATCATTCATGTACCAATCTTCTATGAAAATGTTGGGAGCCCCATCTAAAAGATTATGCAGTTTTTGCATAGGCACAGCAAATGTTGGGGAAAACAGAAAGAAAAAACCTTTGGCCTAAAATCAGGATATCCCTATCCATGAAGCATGCTGCCATAAGACCAACTACAGGCTCTGTAGTTGTCCAACCCCAAAGTCTTTCTTCATGGTTCCAGGAAAAGTTCTCCTCCATTTGTTGTTGCAGTCAGACTTCTGAAATTAGAGATCTTGGGTTTTGCACAGATTCTTTGTCCAAGCCAGGGTGTATTTTTACAAAACTTATTTTTCCTGATTCCACCCAATAGAACACAGACTTCAACAGAGAAAATATTTTTGTCCTGTTTTCTTTTTTTCATTGTTGAATCCTGGAGTCTGTAACAGAACTAGGTACTTAAATGCTAAAACTTTAAAGAAAGAGGGAGATATAGCAGTAGGTATTTGCCTTGCAAACAGCCAACCTGGTATAGACCCCGGTTCTATTCCTGGCATTCCATCTGGTCCCCTGAACCTGGCAAGGGAAATTTCTGAGCACAAAGACAGGAGTAACCCCTGAGTGCTGCCAAGTGTGACCCCAAAACAAAACAGACCAAAAAAACTTTAAAGAAGGAAGCAAGAAGGTCAAAGGAAGAGAAAGTTTGAGGATTCGTCAGCACCTGGGAACAGAGTCTGGCCAGTTCCAGGCTGGGGAATGTCCCCATCATGACTATGGATTACAGTTTGATAGATAGAAAATGGGGGCCCAGATAAATGCCTTCCTCCCCTACCCCCATCCTCCCTTTCTTTCAACTCTATACTGCTGTGTCTAATAGTCAGAATGACACATCATTGTCACATCTGGTTGTGACAACCTTCCCAAGCAGACACCTCTCTCATTTCCAGGCTACTTTTCTTCTGACTGGCCTGATGACCAAGCAGCATGGTAAATTCGCTAGATGCTGGTGACATTCTCTCAGCAAGGAAGGCTTTTCCCACAGTGACAAGTCCAAAACCATCCCCCAGCCCCAAGACAATCTCCTGTACTTCCTTCTTCTCCAAAAACGTCTTTGACAAATCCCATTGTCCTTCCTACTCCTTCCTGATGAGACCTCAGACACTCCAGCCAGTCTATTGTGATTCATATTTGTCAGCTCAAGGCTGTCTTCCTTCCACTGTCTCCCCATGTTGATCAGGGAAGATGAATGGATGGTGGCCCTGAGTAACCTCATTAAGGTAAAAGCCTCCACGGATGTCCCTGATGGGAAGACCGAAAGATGTTGCCAGCCATAACTCTTGGTGGTGACATGGCCAGGAAGTGTCACAGAGGAGGGAAGAGTCTTAGTAGCGGTCTTGGGAGCCATAGAACCATAGTTATCCCAGCCCTCAAGACCTGGATGCCTGGAAGAGGAGGTGTAGATCCATGGTGAACCATGTTTGCTGAACACTATGTCTCCCATCCAGTGTCTGAGGACTTGGCACCACCTCCACCTGGTCCAAACCCTTCTCCTGGCTTCCTTGAATTATTGTAACACCCTCCCCACCCACTACTCTGGTTGTCCTCCATTCCCAGCCTCATTTTCCTTCATACCCATAACATGCTAAATTGCTGTGTTTTTTTGAGCCCCGTGAAAGCAAACCATCCCTTTTCCAAAGCACCAGAAAATCTCCCTTGGTAAATTTAATCCTACTGATCTTCTCCGGGTTCCTTAACTACACCCACCACACTCCAACCCCACAACTTGTTATGGGCTCTTCCCTCTCACCAAATTGTACTCCAAGTACCACCTCATTCATGCCCTCCCCTCTTGACCACTGCTTTTAAATATTAAATACCTCGGTTAGAAAATCAGTACAGAGGGCTGGAGAAATAGCACAGCGATAGGGCATTTGCCTTGAATGTGGCTAACCCGGGAGGAACCAGGTTCAATTCCTGGCATCCCATATGGTCCCCCAGCCTGCCAGGAGTGCTGAGCCAAGAGTAATCCCTGAGCACTGCTGGGTGTTGCCCAAAAACCAATCAATCAATAAATAAAAGAAAATTAGTACAGTGATCAAGGTGCTGGCTTTCATAAAGGCAATCCCAGTTTGATTCCTGGCATCACATCTGATCCCCTGAGCACTGCTATGAATGAGTCCTGAGCCCAGAAGTGCCTGTCAAAGAGGCAGTCTGGGAGTTGGGGGTGTGGGAGCAATAACCTAGGGACACTGGTAGAATGAAGTTAACACTAAAGTGGTAGGGCTGATGCTAGGCTATTCATGCCCCAAACTCAATGATAAATCACTTTGTAAATCATGGTGTCTTCATACAAAAATTAAAATTTAATTTTTATAAAATATGAATGGGTGGAGCTGAACTTTACAGATTTTTTTCCCCCTGCTAACACATCATGTCCCTGAAGAATAGGCAGGTAGGAAGAGAGAGTCACATTTTCCAAGCTTTAAATTACCCCAGCAACTGCTCCCAACCTTTCCTGAGGGTCTCCTGGTAGTTCCTCCTGCAACACGAGCAATACTGGTTTATGGTCCTTCCCTCATGTACTCAGGCCTATGCCAGGAACTCACCATGTATTTGACTATTTATTCCTCACAGCAGCCTATGAGGCTGCATTGGAGCTATTTATAAATGCTTTCAGCTGCCGGGACCAGGAAATTTTACTGCTACTGGCTTAAGCTCTTAAGACATCTATGTGCTTTATAAGGGGCCATACCTGGCAGGTTTTGTGCGTGTGAGAGAGGGGTGGTTGGGCTGAGGGAGAGCCAGGAGCAAAAAGTGCTCAAGAAAAATTGTGCCCAGTCATAGCTGGTGGTTCCAGGGATCATCAAAGCCATGCTCAGAGGCCACATGGAGCCTGGGATGGAGCCAGGGTATAGTACCTATGAGGTATGTATTGAGTTTTTACTCCCTTTAGGGACATTCTTAACAGATGGTCTAATGTGGGTTTGGCGTATCAATGAAATCATGAAGGATTTCAATTTGGGGTGGCTGACATAAGTCTGTGTCTTGAAAACATGAGGTGTAAAATTCAGTTCCTAGGATCATTCCTACATGCATAGCACCATGCCTGTGACTACTGATTGGGGGCTTAGGGTGATACCACAGAGTGTGTGATCCCTGGTATACCACGGCTAGGTGTAAATGAGAAATAATCACAAAGAATGAGACTTCAGTGAGCGTGTGTGTGCAGGCATCAAAATCAAGTTCATGTGCAGATATTCCCCCTACACACACACACACACACACACACACACACACACACACACACACATACACACACACAAATATACACACTCCAGTCATCAAAAAATATATATCTACAATAAGGGGAAGTTAAAAATTTATCTATCACTTAGATTCTTTTGGCTCTGGATTTGTTGCCTCATGGTCACAGGATGGCTGCCATGGCACCAGAGAAACAAGAGATCAAGCCTCACACACCATTTACTTGGATCTTACAGGCCACATGGTCATCCTGAGCTGCCAGAGATTCTGGGGAGGTATTTGGCCTTTGAACTTCTCTGACAAAAGGTGATAGTGAGGAGAAATGAGCTGGTATTATCAAGGGAGCTAATAGTATCCATCACACCATAACTTCTCCTTGGTTATTTAAAAAAAAAGTCCAGCTTATTGAGGTTCAACGATTTGTTCAAGGTCATACAAGAAGTAGGGGCTGAAGCACAGTTATGCCTGGTTCCAAAATCAGAGCTCTAACCGCCAACTGAGCCTGTCCAATGCATCGACTGGACTGTTAAATATTGAATGAAGGGGCCAGAGCAATAGAATAACAGGTAAGGCACTTGCCTTGCATGCCCAAACTAGGTTTGATTTCCAGCATCCCATTAAAAGAAGAAGCCTCAGTTTCCCCTTGCCAATAGTTCCATCTGTCCCCCACTGACCAAACACACAATCCATTCCCCAGGGCTTAACTCATACTTCCAGGGGTCTTCAAACTTTTTAAACAGGGGGTCAGTTCACTGTCCCTCAGATCGTTAGAAGGCCAGACTATAGTAAAAACAAAAACTCTTATGAACACTGCATATATCTTATTTTGAAGTAAAGAAACATAACAGGAACAAACACAATATGTGGCCCATGATCTGTAGTTTGAGGACCATTATTCTGCCCCACCAAGGAAGATAAGAGAATGGACAATGCCTAAGGTAAATGGACAAACTCAAAGGACTCAGAGCAACTACACTCTTTTATAGGCTCTTGGCATTCTATGTAACATTTTCATCTATTGATAAGGAAAACAAAGAGCCTTTAAGGCCTGCACAAAGACTCCATTTTCCTATAAAATCCCCAGCGAAACTAGCCATATCAACTTAGTCCTATGCTAAGTTCTTTCCACCTAAGAGGGGTTCCTCCTCTTCATTAGCTTTTACTTTCCTTAAACTTTTCAACATTCTGAGTCTGAGCTTCATGACTCTGTTCAGTATTTTTATTATTTTTTATTTGTTTATTTCAGGGACAAACCCAGCAGCACTCATAGGTTACTCCTGACTCTGTGCTTAGAAATTAATTACTCCTGGTAGGCTCAGGGGACCATAGGGGATGGCAGGATGGAACCTGGGTTAGCACATGCAAGGCAAATGTCCTACCTGCTGTGTTATTGATCCAGCCCAATAGTTTTGTTCTTGAAAATATTAAAGAACCTGGGAACCATGAAAACCACAGAGACCTGCTGCCACCATTCCTCTATCACGCGCTGTCAGTGCTCCTTTATCAATCACCATACGATCCCTCAAGCCCTGCCAGGGTGATCTTGAGCACAGAACCAGGAGTTGCTAGGGTCTGAAATCAAAGGATGGGACCATGCAAGTGGAATAAAGTTTAATACTTTAATCAGTCGGCCAAAAAGGTCCCCACACTGGCCAGCCAGGACCACCTTCAGAAGAAAATTAACCTCCCAAAGTCATGAAGATTATATAGGGATATAAGGAGGTTCCAGCTTTCTGATTGTCTTTTAAATGATTGGCTCTTGTTTAGGGGTGCTTCCTACTACTCCCTTGTCCTTCCCTGATAGGCAACCTGGTATGGCCGGTAACTTAGGATGGTATTAATGGAAATAGGCTTGTGAAGACCTACACCATGTGATTCTTACAAAATGGCATCTCTCCCTGTTCAGTATCTGAGAAGAAACCTGCTGTGTGGCCTTTACAAAATGGTGTCCTTCCATGTTCAGAACTCAAGTCCTAATAGAGTAACCCCTGAGCATCGCATGATATGGCCCCTAAAGCAAAACAAACAAACAAAAACGTTGAATGGTGGCTGAAAAGGATATTAAAGAGAAACACGGAGGCTGGAGGAGGCAATAGTTGGGCAGGAAATCTCTCCTCTCTGGAGAGTACTGGGCACTGCCCAGACAATTGGCACATATGGGGAGAAGGGGCTGCCCCATCTGGAGCACTGAATACCTCCTCCCAGAGCACCTGTGCTTAAAGACTTGGCCTGACCCATCAGCATCAGGAGGCCATGGGTAGGGGAGCAGGTCATCCTGAGGAGGGAGGTGAGTCCTTGGCTGAGCTGGTCCCCCCAGGCCAGGTATCTCCCCACATCTCTTTCCCTTGACTCAGCTTCCCATAAAGGCCTCAAGGCTGCTGGTGCATAAACATACTCAGCCCCTCAACTGCTGAGCCACTCCAGCAGAAAACCACCAGAGAAGACAATAACTCAGGTGGGAGCGGGGGGGGGGGGGGGGTCAAGATTAAGGTAAGAGGGCTGGAGAAATAGCACAGCGGTAGGACATTTGCCTTGCACGCAGCTGATCCAGGACCAACAAAATGGTGCTTCAAATCCAATGGTGGTGGTTCAAATCCTGGCATCCCATATGGTCCTGCGAACCTGTCAGGAGTGATTTCTAAGCACAGAGCCAGAAGTAACCCCTGAGCGCTGCTGGGTGTGACCTAAAAGCCAAAAAAAAAAAAAAAAAAAAAAGATTAAGAGTTTAAGGTAAGAGTGTCATCAGGACTCCCCAAGGCTGTTGCAGCCAGCTCTTGGAGCTCCTTCTCCATCTTGTTTGGTGGAGAATTGGTTGCTTTGGAATATTCCCCTCAACGCAGAAAATTTTAGGAGACAGTGTGGAGGAAGGCTGGACTGTTCAAAGGAAAATCAGACAACAAGGAACAGAAAAGGGGGTGCAGAGGTGGAGACTGATATGCTGCTTATATGTGCCTGTTTATCAGAGACTAAGGAAAACCCAGACCAAGTCCCCCAAAAGGGGTTGCTGGAAGCTCCAGGAAACCAAATACAGACTCCTCCCCCAGATCAGAAGATTTGGGAGTTCTGGAGATTTCAGCAAAACAGCAGGAGCTGAGAGTGGGGGTGAGAAGGACATTCCTTGCAAAGCTTTCCCCCTCCTAAAACTTGTCTCCTCCTCAGCTTCCTTTTTCTTCCCCACCCCAGTGCCCTTCGTCTGGGAACAAGAAGAATTTGTCTCCACTCCTAATTATCGGGTAAGACACAAACGATGCAAATATTATGCTAAATGAGGCCCCTTAAAATAGCAGAGAGCACACCAGCTCAGTAGATGCCTTGTCATTTGCAATTTGCAAAAGAGTTTGCTGCCTTTCTTCTCCCCCCCACCCCACTCCCCACCCCCGACTTCCCAGTTGTTGATGTTAATCTGAATTCCTGAAGGAGTCACCTTCCCCCCAGAAAGGTGTCCCTAGAGGAGGGTGGGAAGGGGGAGAAGGAAAGAAACGGGGACACAGCTTGATTGCCTACGTCTGATTAGTAATTACATGCCAGGAGTCTAGAAGCAGCCACACTGTCGCTGTCACTGCTGATGAGGAAGTGGGTCTGCAAGGCCCTGTGTGCAGGTGGCAAGTGGGGAGTCAGAAGGCCATTACAAGAGGCCAGAGGGGCTCAGGTAAGCTGCTCTTGCTGGCTGAGGGCGAGGCAGGTGGCTTAGTCCAATCTTGGCCAAAGTGTCCTGTCTGCTACTTCACAACAAGGGACACTCTTCTGGGTTCAGGCTCTGCTGTGAACCTCAGTTTCCCTCTCTGTGAAATGGAAATCCAGCACCAGTGCTAATGGCTTGGGATCTTCTCCCAGGCCAAAGGTCCCAATGAGCTCCAGTTCAACTTCCGGTTGGCAACAATACAAGACCTCACAGATCACTTGTGTCTCTGTCACCCTGGGTGCAGCCATACAGAGCTTGAAAAAAATAGAGCTTCTGGCACTAGGGAACATAGGAGGAGCATCTGAGTAAGAGAAGGGAGCTTCTGAGTTCCTACTTTCCACTCTCCAGGTGTTTGGTTTCCCTAAGCACCTCCAGGTATAGGCTGTTGACCCTTAAGTACCACCGGAAGTGACTTGAGTCTCCTGAGCACCACCGGAAGTGGCCTTGGGATGTCCAAGCATCACCGGAAATGGCCCTGGATCTCCTGAGTACAACTGGAAATGACGCTGGGATCCTGAACACTACCAGGTATAGGCCTGGTGAACCTTGACACCACCAGAATTGGCCCTGGGACCCCTGAGATCACCAGGTATAGGCCTAGTGACCCCTGAGCACCACCGGAAGTGGTCCTGGATCCCCTAAACGTGTCTGGGCATCACCCCTATAAAGATATCAAACATGATAATCTAGACCCAACATCCAGTGACGTGTCACTGGGAATAGCTGCTTGAGCATCAGATCCAGGAGTGACCACAAGTCAACTGCACATTAGCCATTCTACTGGCAGAGTGACCTGCTCACCACACAGCCAAGAGCCTGGAAGGAGGGACCCCATCCTAGTTGCCTCCCAAGGAT
The DNA here is from genome assembly GCF_024139225.1 of Suncus etruscus. Taxonomy (NCBI): domain Eukaryota; kingdom Metazoa; phylum Chordata; class Mammalia; order Eulipotyphla; family Soricidae; genus Suncus; species Suncus etruscus. The sequence goes on from NC_064862.1 coordinate 23,364,844, forward strand.
AAAAAGATTGATCATTATCTTTCCCTCTTGCTCAAACTTCAGAAATCAGAACTTGCTGGGTGACCTGGGGCAGCTAGCTGACCCTCTCTGGCTTGGGTGAAAGGCAGTCACAGAGCCCAGCTTTTCTTTATTCCATGCTCTTCTTTGGAAGACCACTCTTTCCTTCTCCCCCTTCCCACTCTCCTCTAGGGACACTTTCTGGGGGGAAGGTGACTCCTTCAAAGACTCCTGGCTTTACACTCAGGAATTACTCCAGGTGGTGTTCACAGGACCATAAGGAATGCCAGGGATTGAACTTGAGTCAGCTGTAGTATCTCTCCAGCCCTGGTCTTTGCTGTGTTTTCTCAATGCCAGGAACTGAGTCCACAGCTTCACACATGCTAAGGCAAGTACTGTACCACAGAACAGTATCCTTGACCCCCTTTGGGATATTTGTTTTGTTTTGTTTAGAGATCATATCCTGTGGCACTAAGAGGTTAATCCGAGTTCTGTACTTAAGAATTACTCCTGGAAGGCTTGGGAAACCATATGGGATTCCTGGGATCGAACCTGGTTGACCACATACAAGGCAAATGCCCTCCCTGCTCTGGACCCTTATGGCTCAGGCCTCTGGAATATGTTTTAACTCAATCTTTTCCAAACCAAAGAAATATATGTATAGAAAGATTTTTTTTTTTAATATAAGCATCTTAAAACAGTGAATTAACAGAAGTAAAATGAGACTCCTTCAGTGGTGGGCCAGGCAAGCACTCTCCAACCTACCTTTGGACTGTAAATCAACTGCACCTTTCTGAGAAGCAATTTGGAAGGACAATCCCAATTACGTTTAAAAAAATACATATGCACGTTTCAGCATATAAAAATATGCCGTGAAGATATAAAACAAATGTTAACAGCAATTTTCTCTCGGTAATAAGATTAGGGTGATTTTTATTTTCTTCTTTCTCCTCTTCTGTGTTTTCCAAATTTCCACAGTGAACATGAATTGCTTTCATAATGAGGGGGAAAAAAAAAGAGGAAGAGACACATTTTTAAAAACCTTGTTATGCTCTTTTGAAATGTGTTTGTTTGTGTGTGTGTGTGTGTGTGTGTGTGTGTGTGTGTGTGTGCGCGCGCGCGCGCGCGCGCGCGCGTGTGTTTACATTTTGTTCCAGGATGTTCCATTTTGCTATGCTAAGCTCTTTTGGAAGAGTTTTGTACTTCCTCTATCCTCAGAGAACCACTGAAGCCAGAGAATCGGTTATTTTAGTCTGTGGAGCAACGCTGTGTGGTCTCTGCTCAGCTGCCTGTGGTGGTAGTTTTGCTTTGCCCCTTCTTGACGTGATGACCTTGAACACGGTCTTTAAACTCGCAGACATTTGAATTTCCCATCTTTAAAGCGAGCTGCAGAATGCCACTTTCCTTTGCAGATGGAAGAGGCTGCTTGTGTGTAATGCCTGGGATCACGAGGTTCCTATGAGAGACCCCACTAGTGGTAATGGGTCCAAATCAGGTGCTAAGGAAAAGCCTGGAAGCCTGAGAAATAGGACAGAGCCACGTGGAGGGAAAAGCCATTGATCTTGGAGCCGCTGACCCTGATATATACCTCCTGGACCATCACATCCTGTGGACAAAGGTTTGAGGTTCTTGGAAAGGATTATGCCAGGGGCTGGAGTGACAGCATAGCAGAGAGGGCATTTGCTTTGTAGGCCGCAGACTTGGGTTCAATTCCTGGCATCTCATATGGTCCCCAAGCCAGGTGTAGCCCCTGAGCACTGCTGGATGTGAGGAAGGAAGGAAGGAAGGAAGGAAGGAAGGAAGGAAGGAAGGAAGGAAGGAAGGAAGGAAGGAAGGAAGGAAGGAAGGAAGGAAGGGAGGGAGGGAGGGAGGGAGGGAGGGAGGGAGGGAGGGAAGGAAGGAGGGAGGGAGGAAGGGAAGGGGAGGGAGGGAGGGAAGGGGAGGGAGGGAGGGAAGGGGAGGGAGGGAAGGAGGGAGGGAAGGGGAGGGAGGGAAGGGGAGGGAGGGAAGGGGAGGGAGGGAGGAGGGAGGAGGGAAGAAAAATGAAAGGAAGGAAGGAAGGAAGAAAAAATGGAAGGAGGGAAGGAAAAATGGAAGGAGGAAAGGAAGGAAGGAAGGAAATATTGAAGTAAGGAAGAATTGAAAAAGGAGGGAGGGAAAAGCCACTCACACTGGATCCCTGGTTCATAAATCACTTGGGTAATTCAGTAGCTGGCAGCTGCCCAGAGACTGTGACCAGAGATGGAAGTGGTGAGTCATTGTTTCTACACACGAAATACTGCTCTTGGCTTAAAACTCACTGGAGCAATAGTACAGCAAGGAAGGCATTTGACATGCATGTAGCCAACTGGGGTTCAAGCCCTGGCATCCCATATGGTCCTCTAGAGCCTACCAGTAGGAATTTCTGAGCAGAGAGTAGGAATTAACCTCTGAACACTGCTGGGTGTGGCCCCAAAATAAAAAGTACAAAAACACAAAGTCACTTTGTCTCGTGGTTTTTTTCTCTGAAGAGAGGGTGAGGGGAGAGGTTCCTTGAGGGGTCACAGAGCAAGTGTGGAGGGAAAGAGGGCAGCACATTAGATGCTGAAATCACACTGGCTTTCAGAAGGGTAAATGATGCTCACTCGATCCTCCCTCCAGGTAGCCTGTTTCACAGGAAATGACAATTTTCCCAATTCATAATTTATTTTATATCATTTAGGTCACAGGATGGTTACAAAAGCATGAGTTTATGGGTTTGATGTGCAAAGTTACTGCACACACACACACACACACACACACACACACACACACACACACACGCTACCCAAACCACTGTCCTAGGTCACCTCTGGTCTGATCTTCATTCCGTCACTCTTCTCAACATTGCTCAGTAATCAGCATTTTGAAATCCCTGACCCAGAGTCTGCTGTGGTTGAATTCTCTTCCTTCTTTGTCTCTCTCTCTACAACTGGTGAGTGAGATCAGTCATTTAGAGTCTATGCTTGAGGGCACGTTCATGGATGTGTTAAGCCATGTATGACCCTTTCTGACTGTATGTTTAGAACCTCCAGGGCCTTGACCAAACGGGGTGGGATCCTGCAGTCATGTTTGTTGGTGAAGGCAACCCTTCCAGCTCCTGACTGAAGCAGAGAGGAGCCTATCACATTTTAATGTCTGGTTGATTACAGAATTGGAACCAAGAAAACCAGCTCCTGGAATGACAAATTCTGTATTCTGTGATCACAGTCAGGGCAACTGTGTTTCATGATCCATGAAGACTAATGGACAGTCTGTCTGTCCAGAAGGCTAAAGGGAACATGTTGGAAAGAGAAAAGACAACCTATGTGTCAGGTTGCTTTTCCAGTTTTCATTGGTTTTCTCCAAACCAAGCACACTTCTGCCCTGAGGGTTCTAGGTGTCTCTTACATCATCCTTATCATTGAAATAGAAAATTGAATGTAAATCTGATATAATGGCCCTTTTAATTAATATGCACGAGGGTGCCCACATCTTACAGCGGAAGTGATGCCAATGCCACACATACTTTCTGCCAGTTCTAAGCAAATCTGTCCCTGAATGTTCCCCTTAAAACTTAAAATTCTCTTCCTCAGCCTCTTTTCTTTGTTTTTTTTTTCTCTTTAGCACTTATGCCCTTAGAGTAGATGAGAACCCATGTGACGCAAACTATAATTTCCCCCCAAATGAGCTTTCTAAAGAAGTGGGGGAGATCTGAGAGAGGATTCCTGAGACATTGGTGGGCACTGGTGTGAGTTGGAACAAAATGAGTTGGCAATTCTATCATTAATAATTTTGTGATAACAAATAACAGAGATAATAACAGTTGGAGAAGCTACATTCACTGTTCATGGCGATATTGTCTGGTTCAGTCTTTCTGGAAAGCAAGCTGGAGGTCTAAGCTGAGAAACTGAAGTGGAACTACCACACAACCAATGATATCACTTCTTGGCATCTACTCCCTAAACACAAAACCATTCATTTGGAGCCAGAGCAACGGCACAACAGTAGGCAGTTTGCTCTGCATAGTGCCAACTGGGACCAATCTGGGTTTGATCCTTGGCATCCCATATGATCCCCTGACCCTGCCAGGAGTGATTTCTGAGTGCAGAGCCTGGAGTAAGCCCTGAGCAGGTGTGCCCCCCTAAACAGAGCACAGAGGTGCAAATGTCTTATAAAAAGTGTTTTTAAAAATATTTCATTCAAAAGAAATATGTAAACCTGTATTTATCAACATACTTAATACAACAGTCAAAACAAGCCCAATGCTTGTTTTGAATGGTCAAGAGTTGTGGTACATTCACAATGTAATCTGTTTTATTTTGTTTTGTTTTGGGGCCACACCCGTTGACGTACAGGGGTTATTTCTGGCTAGGTGCTCAGAAATCCCTCCTGGCACCATATGGGACGTTGGAGGATAGAACCTTAGTCCGTCCCAGCTAGCGCTTGCATGGCAGATGCCTTACCTCTAGTGCCACTGCTCTGGCCCCTACATTGTAATCTGATACAGATTACATGAAAAAGAAAAATACAATTTGCCACAATCTTGAAGGAATCAAGAGGATATCAGGCTGAGGAGTCAGTCAAAGAGAGAGTGAAACACAGGATGTTCTCTCTCATGTATGGAACTTAAAGATACACAGCAAGATAGCAACAGAGATTCAAAGGCAACATAATGGGAGAAACAATGATTTCCACCATTTCTTCAATTGGGGATAACGTGAAATGGAGGAACATTGGAATCCTTGGGGAGAAGGAGGGGTACACAATGAGATGGATGTGAGATTGGAATAATTATGTGTATGAAAAAAATCATTGGATAGACAGTAAGAACAAGTTCTCAATAAACCACACTGTTGATTTCCTTTTGTTTCAATCACTGCTATTAATAACATGGGAGAATAGCAGAGGGGAGAAGTTACCCCTCCCAGGGCAAAATGCTAATCTTGCCTGGTCAGACCAGCCCACATCTGGGAGGAGTTCATGAAAGGTAACAAAGGGGTTGCCTGAGGGGTGTAAGAGATTCTGCAGGAGATTCAGTGAGAAGCCTCAGGAGGAGGGACTCAGAATGGAGAGATGAGAGACAGGTTGGGTGCAGAGAGGCGCTGGTTAGCTTAGAAGCCAAGCATGGTGGCTTGTAATAAAACTTTGTTTTCTAAAATCTACTGACTGGCTGTGGGTCATTTCCTCACCATCATCCTGATACCTACAGACCCATCGGCTAAAAGGGGGTGCAGGCACCTGGCCTAGCCAAGAAAGGCCTCTCTCCATCTTCCACCACAAAAAAATTCTTAAAATTTAATTAAACAGGGAGATACCAGCTGACTAAAATTGAGCACCTGATTAATTGGGAGGGAGGCTTGGGGTCACAACCCAGCAGTGCTTGGGTCCCATGGAGTGCTGAGGACCAAGACTTGAGCTCCATGAGCCACACACACACTCCAGGTCTGAAAATAAGAATGTTATGGAGAAGGTGTCCCAGTGATCAGTGTGCCTTGGGGGACCACCTAAATGGGGGGGGACACTACCTAAATGGGGGGGGGTGAGAGGCTCTGGCGGAAGGATATTCTGAATTTAGGAAGAAAGACAAATGAATTCTCAACTTTTAAAATGCATGTCAATAAAAACAATGACCTGCTCTTGTTCTACAGAGAATAGAAATTAGAAGGCCAACACCCTTTGTACTCCAAAATAGGGTCTCAAACATTTCATTATTTTTATTTAAATTGTTAGGAGACTTAGAGCTATTAGTTAATCTATCTTCTGATATACTGTTTAATGTAGCACTGAATAAATGATTATAAATAAAATAAATGAAAATAAATAAATGCAAGTTGTCAATGGATGAGTGATCAACTAATAGCTCTGCTAGTAATCAATTTATTTTTCTTCAATAAAGTTGCATAAACCAATAAAAAACAAATTAATTAATTAATTAATTAAAAATTTAGAACAGGGGCCAGAGCAGTAGCACAATGGGTAGTGCATTTGCCTTCCATATAGCAGATCTAGGTTCAATCCCCAGCATCCCATATTGTCTCCTGAGCCTACTAGAAGTAAGTCTGAGCAAAGAGCCAAGAGTGACACCAGAGCATTGCCAGGTATGGCCCCCAAAACACCCCCCAAAAATGCAGAACAATGATGCTTACACTGGATAAAAAGGGGGAGCAGGGAACAGTGGACTCAGATTCAGGGAGAAGCCTCCAGAAGTTCTTAGGGACTGATGGATCCAATTCATCACTGCTGCAGGTAGAGGGGACCTGTCTATGTCCATGAAGGGAGGATTCTACCTAAGAAGCTTGCTGGGTACTTTGGAGGCATGGGGTGGGGGGGCTTCTACCCAGTGGGTGCCCAGAGCTCACTCCTGACTATGTTCAGGAATCATGCCTGGTGGTCCAGGAAAACCCTTTGGGTTGCTGGAGAAGTCTGTCATGAGCAAGGCAAGCTTCTTAACCTCTGTGTTATATTTCTGCAGTCCAGAAATAGTGTTTTGTTTATTTTGTTTGTTTTGGGGCTACACCAGGCAGTGCTCAGGGGTTACTTATGTGCTCAATGATCATCCTGGCAGGCTTGGAGAATCTTATGGGATGCTGGGGATCAAACCCGGGTCTGTCCCAGGTCTGCCACTTGCAAGGCAAACACCCTACCGCTGTGCTATCTTGCCAGCACCCAGAAATAGTGTTTTTGAACAATTGTCATGAACCAGGAAGAGCTCAAAGGGCGGAGCATGTGCTTTTGCATTCGGAAGACTCAGCTTCCATCCCTTTACCCCAGAATCTTCTACAAGCATCAACTCAATAGTAAAACCTGAGTATCACTGAGTATGACCCCAAAATCCAATTAAATAATTCAATCAAAGGTCTTCATCTTTGTATGAATCATAAATAATAACTTCTCCTTTGTACTTATTTATTTGCCTTTGGTTTGGGGCCACACTTGGTGGTGGAGTTCTTCCCAGTAGTTCTGGGGACCCTGCAGAGTCAAGATTGAAGCCGGAGGCTCCCCCAGACAAAGCCTGTAATCCAGCCCTCAGAACCATCTTCCCTATCCTTCTTCCTCTTTTTCTTGACATTCTGAACAAAATTATTCATGAATAAAGAAAAAAGGGATCTGAGCCTAATGCTTCTCTTGTTTCCAAGCCTCTAGCTCTTGCTAGCTCCTGCACCCATTAGCTAAGGCTTTGTGACCCCCTCCTGCAAGTCCCCCCACACCCCAGCTCAAACCCCGAATCATGCATCCACGTATGGAGAATGCCACGCATCTGATTTCTATGCACGGAAAACTTGCCTTCGGCGCATCTCCCAATTTGCTTACTTACTGTGTGTTTTTGGAGCATCTGAGGAAATCTAAGCTGGGGGCTGGCTGGCTGTTTGTTTTCCTACAGATAATGCTATTCTCCCACCACCTAAGTTAATAGATTGAAGCTTGCAGGCACTCATGAGTGGTGTCTTTAATATGGTTCTGGAATATTTGCCCTATAAATTCTTAAGAACAGACTTATATATTGCCCATTGCCAGCATTATGGGCTATTAATACATCAGTTACAGCCACGTTTTGTGTTTTGGTTTTGTTCTTGTTTGGTTTGGTTTGGTTTTAAATTGTGTCTTCCCTTGGAGTGTGAACATTTCAAGCACCCGAAAATTAGTGAAGGACAGGAGCCCCAAGCTGTATGCAATTTTTTGAGGAGAGAGAGACAGAGAGAGACACAGAAAGAGAGAGAGAGAGACACAGAGAGAGAGACAGAAAGAGAGAGAGAGACACAGAGAGAGAGAGAGAGAGAGAGAGAGAGAGAGAGAGAGAGAGAAGTCAAGGGCCAGCTGGTTCCTCACACACTGGAGAGTTACAGATCATCTCCTTTCCCCAAGCTGCACCCTCTAATGCCTCCACTGTGAAATGCCATAATTCTCTGCATCTCCCTTTGTTAGAACCTTGAGCATTACTCCAACTTCCCAGCTGCTGTAGGGTCTTGCACAGTGGGTGGAGCCTTCCCCTCTGCCTGTCCTCTGGATTTTAACCCCAGTCAGGAAGACGTTGTGAACTATATACAATATGGACACTGCTCAGAGATAGTGAAAAGAAATCTTGCCTTTTCTTCAACTTGGATGAAATGGGAGGGAGTGGTTGGAAGTCAAATCAGTCAGAGGAAAAAAACAAATCAGGGATACTCTGATAGATGGGGTAGAAAACAACCAAGTAAAGGTACCCAACTATAGCACCCTAAAAATTCTAACAATAGTGGGCACTAGAAGGAACTGAGGTAGAGTGATTTAGGATAGTGGCACTCTGGTGGTGGGGATGATGCCATAACAGATATGTCTAAAATATTCAAACTGATACTACTGTAAATCTGATAGCACAATAAAAATTTTGTTTGCAAAAAAGATACTAAAAAGAAATAAATTTAATTTTGTTTTTGGGGGCCACACCTGGCAGTGCTCAAAGATTACTCAAGGCTCTGTGCTAAAAATGTGTTCCTGGCAGGCTCCTTGGGCATTATGGGATGCCAGGGATTGAACCCAGGTCTGTCCTGGGTTGGCCACATGCAAGGCATATGTTTTACCATTGTGCTATTGCTCCAGTCCCAATAAAAAATTATTTATTTATTTTTGGTTTTTTTTGGGGGGGGTTCATACCCGGCAGCGCTCAGGGGTGACTCCTGGCTCTATGCTCAGAAATCGCTCCCGGCAGGCTCAGGGGACCATATCGGATGCTGGGATTTGAACCACCGATCTTCTGCATGCAAGGCAAATGCCTTACCTTCATGCTATCTTTCCAGCCCCAAGAAATTTTAAAGAAAATACTCATATACTGAAGAATGACTAAAATGGTAAAAAATCAACCTCTGAAAAGTTTCCAGAAGGCCCTACTAATATCAGCAACCTATACAGCCTCTCTGATCAAGACTTTAGAGAAATGTTGAGAATGTTCAAAGAACTCAAAAATATCATGGAATGGACAGCCAATAAGGAAACTCAAGAGAATATGAAAGTAGAAATAAGAAACCTTCAAACAGAAATACCAAGACTAAAAAGCTTGGCAGGAAGATAAAAACCTCACCAGAAAGCCTCACCAGCAGAGTAACAATTGGTGAGAACAGAACCAGTGAGCTGGAAGATGAGCTGCATAACCTCCATATAACAGAAGAAGTTGGAAAGAACCTTAAAAATAATGAATACTGGGGTTGGAGTGATAGCATAGAAGGTAGGGCATTTATCTTGCATGCGACCAACTCAGATTCGATCCCTTAACACCCCATATAGTCCCCTGAGTCTGCCAGGTGTAATTTCTGAGTGCAGAGCCAGAGTAACTCCTGAGCACCACTAGGTGTGGCCCAAAACAAACAAACAAGCAAAAAAGAATAAAAGATGGAAAAGAATCCTCAAAATAAATGAACATATGGCAGCAGACCTTAGGATAAATTCATGAGGAACAACATAAGGATAATTGGGGTCCCAGAGGGCCAGGAAGAAAACACCTATGAAGAAGCAACAGTCAAAGACATTATCGCTGAGAAGTTCCCAGAGCTGAAAAGTGCTTGAAAAGTATTCCACCAGATAGCCAAGACCTTCCTAGGAAAAATGTTTAAATCAGCCAAGACAAGGAAGGGCAGGGAGCAATTCTGTGTGTCCAACACACACCTCGTCTGGACCTACAGTTGGCCAGAACCTGTAGTCACACCTCTTAGCTTCTCACTCACCATTGCCCTCCTCTTTCCTAGGTCCCAGACTTAGAAGCCCATTCAAAGAATAACTTGGGAAATGTGAGAGTAATTTAGCTAAGACATCTGTCATCCCATTAATTTGTCAACCCAGGGTTGAGCCAGCTGATCCTGGATAGTTGGGCGGGTATCCCCTTCCTACCTCACTGCTCCATGTTTGTCTTTCCTGAAGCTTAGTGCTACCCTGAATGGTCTCCCCTAAATAGAAATGGACCATCCTTCAGTCGAGGCTGTGCTCCCCTTTCTATACCCTCCAAGCAAGCTCTCAAAGATGCCTCAGGAGATCCCAAACCTAGTCCTCATTAAGACCCAAAGTCTTAAAGACCCTACTAGCTGGGAGTTCTTGAGCATGTCCCCAAATATTTATGTGCCTCCCTTATAAGTGGGCATGATTTTAGTAGGTGATTTGGATTATGAAATGGGTTAAAACTGAGAACATGCCTTATGGATAAAAACCCGCCCCTAGCTCTAAATACTAGATTTTCTTATTGAAGGTCCAGCAAAGGATTTTTAATGTATATGATCTTCCAAGAGCTATTTGCTGGTTGAAGCATCATGGGTGACTGGGAGTGGAGGAAGGTTTTCTGTTAAAGCTTGTGTTTCCTGTTAGCTGGGTTCCTGGTTGCCAGGAACTTGGCCAAGCTAAGCCAACCATTAGGTTGGCTTAAAAGGGAGAGGTTTTAGTCAACCATTAGGGATAGGCAGGTATGTTCAATGAGCTGAAGAAACACCAAGGGAGAAAAAAAGACATAACTGTGGAATAAGAAGGAGACTCAAATTTTAAGAACAGATTCCAAGATGAGGTGATCTTGTCATCACATTCTCCCCACCCTGGATGACAGAATATTTTTCAGTCTTCTCTAAATACCTCCTCAAAGTTGACACATCTAAGCTCCCTCTATTGCCTCTCTTCTCTTCCCATTCCACTGAAGCTTCTAGATTCGCATCTTCGTCCACCTCACTCCTGCGAGTTCTGACCTAATTGAGATCTAGTTAGAGAAATTCAATCAGGAAAAAAATGTCAGCTACAGTAGGGGGCAAAACTCAGCTGGGACTCACCTGCAAGGAACATGGGCTGCCTACTAGCCTGCCCCCCCCCCCACTTGCTAAGCCAGGGTCACTAGCAGCGGGGAGGTTTGAGGTGGCAGGGTGGAGAGGTGGTAGGTAGGCCTAGGTCCTTTCATTTTACAGAAGCAGGAGTCGAGAGGCCAGAGAGGTTCCTTAGAGTGAAAAACTCAAGACACCAGAGCTTGAAGAAGCTGAGTGAGGTGCATTCAACCTGGCACCATCTTTATTAAAAGAACAAAGATCATCTACTTTCCCCATTGGATTGAGGCCCACAGGGAGGGTAGACACTATTCAGCTAATGGGCCATAGTAAACAAGTCAGGAGAAAGGGAAAATTTTTTCCTCCTAGAGTTATGAATTTTTTAGTGTCTCTGGCTCAAATTATCCCCCAAGAAAGGATTTGATTCACTCAAGTACTCATCTTCTTTTCTTTTGGAACAAAGTCTCCATTTCCCCAAGGGGCCAACTCCTAGACTATGCACCAGACAAAAATAATCCTGTTCCTTTAGCATCCCACCCCACCACTCATTGACACTAGAATGTTCCAAAAGGGACAGAATTTTTCTGGTTAGAGTTATTATTTTTATCTTCATTTTGGCTTCAGGTAAATACCAGATCAGCAGGTATTACACACTTGATTGACAACTACGTACATGCAAAGAACAAGTGAGCGAGCAAGCAAGAAAACTTAGTGAGTTTAATAAGAAGGGGGCCTTCTCCAAGTCACTGCTGCCCCCCCTCTACCATTGCCCAGGGAACTCAACACCCAACTCCAGTTTGCTGAGCCCCCTGGATGGAGGTTAGCAGGTCATGAGACTCCAGTAGCCCAAAAGGTAGTTGAGTGCATTTCTATTGACCTGGCAGTGTGCCCTGCCCCTCAACAAAGCAACTCAGTCAAGGATTCTTTCAGACCATGGACTGGCCTTTTCCTGGGAGCAGTACCAGTCAACACCATTTTCTCCATCTGACTCTGTTTCCAGTGATGTTTGAGCTCCTTTCAGAACTGGACCAGTGCCCTGATTACCTGCTTCCAAATCCAATTCTGTCTGCACCAGTACCCGTGATTAGCGCAGTTTCCCACAGGCTATAAAGTCTCCCTCCAACTCACTCACTGGGGCATTATTTAACAGAAACCTCAACCCAGCATGCTAATGAAAACAGCTCTTGCAAATAATCCGTTAAAGGGATTGTAAGTACCCAGATCCTAATAAACAGATGCAAATTAATGACCTGCAGGAGGCTTCTAAACACCCACAGTTTGCCTGGTCTCACTCTTCTCTTTACCCACTCCCCATCACACACACACACACACACACACACACACACACACACACACACACACACACACACACACCCTGCAGGAGGCTTCTAAACACCCACAGTTTGCCTGGTCTCACTCTTCTCTTTAGCCACTCCCCATCTCTCTCTCTCTCTCTCTCTCTCTCTCTCTCTCTCTCTCTCTCTCTCTCTCTCTCTCTCTCTCTCACACACACACACACACACACACACACACACACACACACACACACACGGTTGAGTTTGCAGATAAGAGCCTGCAAGTTCAGTATTGAGTTTCTTGTGCATGAAGCTTGACACAGAGACATACAGGGACAAACACGCCTTAAAGAACTCAAGAGACAAGACTTCCTTCAACCTTGACAGGAGAAATAGGTGCCAATGACTCCCAAAAATGGACTGGGACTTTGTCCGAAATCCTCTGTGTCAGTCAGAAGTTCGGGAAGCTAACAGGGAGTAAACCACAGGGAAAGCTGTAGAGGAAAAGGCCTCTAGGGCCACTAGGTCAGATTGGGATGAATTTTGTTAGCTGAATTAGATGAATTTTGTGAGAAGTCAAGACTAAGGCCCCTTCTCTGGGGACTAGATTTTAGGATGACTGACTTCAAGCTCCTGAGTATCCCAGGGCTCAAGGATGAATTTTTTTTATGTTCCTCTATAAACCCCCAGTGCCCTTTGCACCCCTGACCACAGTCCTGACCACTGTTTCCAGTTTCAGGCTCCACCTTGTCCAGGAAAAAGCCTGGAAAGTTCCCAAAGTCCATACTCTGTTTCCATCCCTCTGATGCTCCACAGTTATTATGTTTCTTATGTGAGGCCCAAGATAGGATAACAGATGGCCTGAAGACAGGAGGAGGGGCTCTCCTCCCTACTTCAGAGAACATGACATTTGGCTGATTTCATAAAGGTGTCTGAATAAGAGATACCACATATCATCAATTAAGGATGAAACTTTCTGGGCCAGAGCGATGGCACAGAGGAAAGGCGGTTTGCCTTGCACGCAGCAGATCCAGGACAGATCTGGTTTGATTCCTGGTGCCCCATATGGTTCCCCAAGCCAGGAGCAATTTCTGAGCACATAGCCAGGAGTAACCCTTGAGTGTCACTGGGTGTGACCCCCCCAAAAAATTTTTAAAAAAAGAATAAAATTTTCTGAAGTAAGGGCCATGATGACTACAATGATCCATGGCCACCTTTGGAGCAAGGGTCCTGAGGCCAGAGAGACAGTATAGGGGGCATGTGCCTGCTTTGCATGCAGCCAATCCTGATTCTATCCCTAACACCACATATGGTCCCCTGAGAATCATTATGATTGATCCTTGGGCACACAACCAAAACTATGCTCCAAAGGTGACCCCCAAAGAAAACAACAGAGCTGCTAGAACAGAGTTAACCTAAGAACTAGAAACCAGGGGCTGGAGAGATAGCATGGAGGTAAGGCATTTGCCTCTCATGCAGAAGGTTGGTGGTTCAAATCCCGGCATCCTATATGGTCCCCCGAGCCTGCCAGGAGTGATTTCTGAGCATAGAGCCAGGAGTAAGCCCTGAGCACTGCCAGGTGTGACCCAAAAACCAAAAAGAAAAAAAAAAACAAAAAACAAAAAACACAACCAAAAACCAAAACTAGAAACCAATTCCTGGGGCACTTCCAATGACCACACACTTTCACCCTAGACCCATCTCAAGAGCTCCTCTTCTCATTGCTTGGAGAAAGATGTCACTCTTTGGTTGGGGTAGGGATAGTGGTGTCAGGTGAGATTAGATCCACTTTCTAGACCTGATCTAGCCCTTCAGATCATACTCTCTAGGGAGCATTTTCCTTTAACTTGTTCGCTTGCTCTCCCTAACAACAAGGTCTTAATAGGCTCCTATGCCATCATGGAGCAAACCCCTCACATCACATCACACCGTTGCCTCTTTGGAGAACCTGCTATCAGAGACTTGGTGACGAATGTGTCTCTCCTGAGCCACTAAACTGAGCTGCCACAAGAGCCCCGAGCCCTCTCTAATCACGCAATAGAATACAGAATAGGACAGTGATCCTCATCTTGGGATCCTTGTGTTTATCTCCTTCACTGAATCTATCTTATTTTTTTTTTCTGGCTTGTTTCCCTCCTTTGTCTTACTCATCTCAATTTTCATCTATTTTATTCAGATGTTTTAGGGGGTATCCTTGAATATGTTAGGGAATAAACTTGGTGTAAATAAGCCGAGTGATACTAGAATCCTGAGGCTGGCAGAGCATATTCCAGGTTCTTTAATAGACAATTCATGTGCAAATGTGGGGTTACCAGACTGTTTCTTAGGGGAAACAGGAGTGTATTAAAGTTCATTTCTCTCTAAGCATTCAGCCATGATTTTTCTAATTACACTTATTCTGAGAGACCTAAGAAATATGTGTGTATGTGGGGGTGGGGTGGGGTGGGGTGGGGGTGACTTGGCTTCCCTGTTATATATATGCTCTTCCAAACCTGAGATCACCTCATAGCAACCCAAATCACTGGCCATGAGGCAGAGTTTGCTCTTAAACAATCCAAAATTCTAGATACACGGAGATGGATGAACGGATGCTCTTGCCAATCTCTAGAGCCTAGAACTTTCTCTATTGTCCAAATCAGTGATGGCTGAATGTAAAATGTATCGACCTTGAAGCTATATATACCCATGATTCTATCTTCCATTCTGCCATTCAAAAATATCTTAACTAGAGCTGGAGAAATAGTACAGGTGCTTGCTTGCCTACATGTGGTCGGTCAATCGCTGTTCAATCTCTGCCACCACATATAATTCCTTGGGCACCACCACCAGAGGTCACTGCTAAGGATGAAAAGATCCATGACCACCTTAAGCTATAGTTCCAAGTGGCCTCCTTGCCTTGGTGTACTTACTTCACACACACACACACACACACACACACACACACACACACACACACACACACACCTTTCTTAAGTTTCTTAAAGCAATAGTAATAAAATTGATGCTTTGCAAGAAATAGAGTTTAGTGTGTGCCATTCTTATCAAGAAACAGTCATGGGGGGCCAGAGCGGTGGAGCAAGTGATAAGGCATCTGCCTTGCACATATCAGCCTAGGGTGGATCACAGTTTGATTCCCCAGAGTCCCATATGTTCCCACAAGCCAGGAGCGATTTCTGAGCACATAGCCAGGAGTAACCCCTGAGTGTCACCGGGTGTGCCCCCCCCCCAAAAAAAGAAACTGTCATGGGGCCAGAGTTATAGCGCAGCGGGTAGGGCATTTGCCTTGCAAACAGCCAGTCAGATTCTATTCCTGGCATCCCATATGGTCCTCCGAGCCTACCAGCAGTGAATTCTGAATGCAGAGCCAAGAGTAACCCTTGAGTGGCACTGGATTTGACCCCAAAACCAAAAAACTAAAAAGAAATACAGTCACACAACTGTACGGCAAATTTGCCTTGTATGGGACCGACCTGGGATAGACCTGAGTTCTATACCCAGCTTCCCACATGGTCCCCTAGGTTTCACAGAGCCAGGAGTAACCCCTGAGAGCCACTAGGTGTGGCCCAAGCCCCCCATAAAAGAAAGAAAGACAGTCATGTGGCACCTTCCACATTTGCACATAAACTAAATTTTTTTCAAAACCCAAATAATGCTCTACAATTATCAGGGTATCCATGATCTTTCTTTTTTTTTTTTTTTTTTTTTTTTTGGTTTTGGGGCCACACCCGTTTGACGCTCAGGGGTTACTCCTGGCTATGTGCTCAGAAATCGCCCCTGGCTTGGGGGGACCATATGGGACGCCGGGGGATCGAACCGCGGTCCTTCCTTGGCTAGCGCTTGCAAGGCAGACACCTTACCTCCAGCGCCACCTACCCAGCCCCCATGATCTTTCTTTTTAAAAAATAATTCTTAGTTGTCAGTTATCTTTTTATTTATTTATACCAACCTCTTCTAATCAGTTTGCTCTTCTGTAAAATGACCACTTTAAGGAGGAGCAAATGCATGTCTGACATGCGATAGATATATCAAAAGCCTTTAGCATAGGATGAGACACATGGCAAGGACTTAACGAGTTATGGTTGTTCCTTTCTCGCCGTCACTGGCCTTGTCTTCCTCAGTCATATAAACTGTAGGCTGTTGTTCACTGAGTCTGGTAAAAAAAAAAAAAAAAGGAATCATTTGGTTTATTACATACTTACTAGCTAACCTGGGGTCAGATGCAGGGTGGCTGGTTGAATATATGGAGGATGGAACCTCCTGGAAATAGCAATACAATTACCACACCATGCAACCATGCACTGTTTCATGGAACTATACTACTAGAATAAGCTAACTTTCATTTGTACCAACTGCATGTACAGTACCCCTCTGCTGGGTGGCATTAGCCAAAGAAAAAAATTAATAATAATCACCTCCCGACTTCAGCCTGAAATCTGCTGTGAAGGAAAGGAAGAAAGGAACATGCACTGTGCCCCCCCCCCCTGCAGACCAGCCAATGACTGGGGCATGTCCATCATCTGCACATGAAACCATAAGGTTGGTGTGTGAATAGCTACCTCAGCCCCCACCGGGTCAATTTTTCCCTGTGTGTAAATTCCACAGCCACAGCATCTAACAATCTATATTCTTTTCCAGGTCAACTGAAATGACAAGAGGATTAAAAATGTGTCTTCGAAACCCATCGACAGAACCCAAGGAGCCAGCAACAGGGAGAGTCCTGGTTAATTTTAAGATGCCAACCAGCCAGCTTTCCATCAATTTCTAGGACCTCATCCCCCCCCCCTCTTTATTCTCAGAATTGATGTTTATGTTTCCACCAGGATAGAGACCAATTCTCCTTGGCATCCTCCGTCAGAGAGAATCAAAAATTTTCCACCTGGGATGCTACAAATTGCATTTCTCACCACAGTCCTGGAATAAGGAATATGACCGGCATAGCTAATGCAGAGTGATCAAAACTCGGGAGCTCTTTGCAACATCACCCATCAGACAGTCACGGTGTCACCAAGAAATGAAGTCTCTTGTCCTTCCGGAGTTAGAAAGCAAGAGCTGTCCATCTGGAGGCAGCTTCAGGTGTAAATCAGTGAAGGCCGGGCATAGGGGGGCCACTAAAATCCAATGGTTGTATGGTTGTATGGCTCTGAGTCCTCAGTTTCTGTAGAATACAAATAAAAATTGAAGTGCACGAGTTGGATGAGATTGTTCTAGGTATTGTGTTTCTAACCCCTTAGGCCGACAGGTCTGGTGAAGCAGGGTAGTAGCAGAGAAATAATAATACACAGCAGTCAGAAAAGATATTCATTAGAACCAGCTCGCTTTCTTCCTCCGGCCACACTCTCAGCCCTGTACCCATTCTGTCATATGCTGCCTATGGGCCATGTGCTTTTTTTCTTGCGTGCACCCAAAGCCAGCACTTTTTCTTTATTATCCAGAATCCAGGTGGGATTTTACATACCAGAAGAAGAGGTTAGGGAGACGGGATGTTGGGGGAAGGGTTATAAATGCCTCCCCCTTTTAGAAGGAGAATCAAAGCATGCTCTATTCAGAGGACTAGAGGGAGGATTAAGTATCAGGTGAAGCGCTTAGCTCAGTGCCTGATTTTGTGGAAAGGACAGATAAATCATAGCTAAGCTGTAGGAGGCAATTTGTCTGGTGCTTATCCTCCCTCTATAAAAATATCCCTGGAAAGTCCTACTCATGCTCACTGAACCATAACCCCCCAGCCCCCAAAAAAGTTCCCAGCCAATGATGGTTGGAGCACGGAGGAGAGTTTCCCCCAAACTGCACCAATCAGATTCTTCCTCCTAGGTAATCAGGGTGGAACTAAAGGGGTCAATCCAATCAGACTCACTGTTTCAGCAGAGGCGAGTAAACTCAGAAGCAGGAGGGTGCCACCTTTCCTCATACACCTCATGGAGAGTCTAGTGGAGAGGGCAGGGGAGGCAGAGAATTGCTTAGTTCCTGGATTTTTTTTTCTGACTCAGGATTCCAGGATGTAGAAGACCTGGCCGTATCTGTTTCCCTGTGAACTTCTCACACACCCCACTTTTTCCTTGGGTTAATTGGGGATTTCTCTTGCTCAGAGAAAAGCATTTTGAAGCAAAAAGATCTCAGGGCTGAAACTCTTATTTTGGGATTATGAGATTTCCTGGGGTTAATATGAGATTCTCCAAGGAAGAAAACGAAATGGGAGGGAAATAATTAGTATCCTTTATCACAACTTAGAAATAAGACAACTATTGAGGCAGAGCTAATAATCAATATTTTATATAGGCAGAACTTAAACTTTGATGAATGGCCAAGGGTCACCCAACTGAAAGCATGGTGGAGATCAGATTGAAACCCAGCTGTGCCTATCCACGTATGAGGGTTTTCCATCAATCCTGTAGATTTAATTCAGTGTCTTGCTGTCACATCTTCATCTTGGCCACCATCACCACTGTCACTCACCAGCACCACCACCATCACCACTGCCAGGAGTGATCCCTGGGCACCATCAGGTGGGGCAAAAAAAAAAAAATGAATGACCTAATGATGCAGCAATACCAATTCCACATTCAAAGACATAGTAGATGAAAGAGCTGAGTGAGCACCCATGAATGTGAAAGCATCATTCACAATAGCCAAGAGATGGAAAGAGTCTGGATGCCTATCAAGGGCTGACTGGCTAACAATGTGGCACAGGTATATGATGGAATTTAATTTTTCAGGACAAAAAGAGAATCTCTGCCTTTGCCACAACACGAAGACCTTGGCAGCAAGATGGCCAGTGAGATACAACAGAGAAAGACAAATTCTGTCCAATCTTTCGTATGTGGAATCTGAAAAGGAATGTGGATAGGTGGTTAATGGGCGGTGTAAGGGTCTGAGTTGGCTACCCGAAGTTGGCACTGAGAGTCAGAGACCATCTCCTACAATGCAAGGCACAAAAGGGAGTTTGTTCAGCTAGCCAAGGTCCAGGTCTCTTCCAACTAATGGAGTCTTCAATACAAAGTTCCAATAAGTTTATATAGTCTACAAACTTTAACAACACAAGCATGTCATTGCTTAGTACAAACAGATCATCCTTCTCCACATACATGATTGGCCTATATCTATCTGTGCACAAATCACATCATTTTATAGAAGAGATATCTCAACTCATCTCTGACTCAACTTTGGTTGTCAAGGGGCCCTATCTGGTGGAACATTCTGGACTTCTTTAGTTCCTCTAGTTCAACAGATCAGAGTGGTCCAGATATCCCTGCATTCCTTTGGAGAGTATGTTCTGTGGTTTTATACCAATGTGGAGGGGGCAGAGTGGGAAAATACTGAGTCTAGACTCTGGCGTACTGTGAAAAAGGCTTCACTGGGACTCGCTCCTAGGCTCAGGGTGTTTTGGTTCTCACAGCAGGTGAACTAAAGACTAGGAAAAATACTGTTTAGGGCAGTGCTCTCTAAACATGGTTCCATGTACTGGTACACACTAATTTCATGTACAGGTGTGGAAAGTTTGAAAACAACTGATCTACTACCTATTTCTAATTGCAGGTTCATGAATTCATGTGTAGTACTGGTGTGGTCCCTGCGTATAAATAGATTGAAGAATTCCAGTTTGGGGTATAATGGGGTCAAGAGAATGTGCCTCAGACACCATATGGTCTCTGGTGGATGCCCAGGAAGCTACCAGTGAAAATAGCAACTATGGGGGGAGGGACACAGCATAAAACGAAGGGACATTCAGTAGGATGGGGAGGGGACAAGGGAATAAAGGAAGTAGAAAGTAGATAACAGTCAGGAGAAAATGAGGAACACTGATTTAGGATGCAGAGTCACAACTACTAGATCAATAAATGTCCTGTTGCTGGCCTGCACAATGTAGGGGTCACAGGATATAGCTACACTGCTTCTGAATTCCACAGCTGCTGAGAGGTATGCCTAAATCCTTCCTAATACCAGGCAGCAAGGACAATGTTGTGCTGTGGCAGGGCAATGGCTCATATGTGGGTGGCAGTAAAACTACAATGTGGATCCTTCAAATCCATAACATCTTAAACATACCACAGCCAGTACATATACGATGACACCTCAATTTAAACATCCCAAATTAGGCAAATGCACACTATTACCATTGGGAATTACATATTGGTTGAAAAAATGATCGCTCTTGTGACAAAAGAACTTATCCTTTTCTGACTTTTCAAAATCCCGAGTTCATTCTTTGTCTTCAAGCAAAAGTTCTCATGGGGCCAGAAGATAACACAGTGGTCGGGCTTTTGCCTTGCAAGTGGCTGACCCAGAAACAGCGTTGGTTCAAATCCTGGCATCCCATATGGTCCCTTGTGTCTACCAGGAGTGATTTCTGAGCAAGAGCCAGAGTAATCCTGAGCACTGATAGGTGTGGCCCCAAAACAAACAAATATTCTCAGCAGGAGCAAAGGAGTGAGTGATTGTGAGTGATTTTTAGATCGTCACCAGAGCCTGGAGTACGCATCCCAGTCATTGAAAATACCCTACCAGATCCTGGAAGCCATGAAAACCATCTAACTCTAAGGACTTTGCACACAAATACAAACGATTCTCTACATGACTTCCATATGCATTAGATTTGAATGAGAATCCATTCCCAAGTAAATCAGCAAAGGTTGCTCTTTGCTCGTGTAGAACACCATGCCCTGCTCCAGAAAACCTGTCACTGGGAGCAGCATTGGGCATGGTGGTTCCATAGATTCCATAAAACACGTCTGCATGCATCTGCCTTCATCGCCGGAGTGGGCACAGTGACAACGCCTCTGGAAGCAATGATCTGCTTCTATCATTATGTTTTATAGTGGAGTCCCCGCCAAGCACTTCTGTATTAAAATAGATCTCATTTTCTTATGGAAGGTGCTTCCTTTACTCTGGGATAATGTGGTTGGGACATTATATTGATTCTTCCAAGTTATGTGTATATAGAGATTCTATTATCTGTGAAATTCCTTTCTGGAGAGTAAAGATGGGGTTATAAAACTTTTTCTTTTATAAAACGGGGCATTGAGCATAAGGATTGATGTCATCTAAGTGCTATCATTGAGCTTCGGAAAGTATGCCCAGGAGACTTTGGTCCAATTATTGATTGATTTCTCCCTGTTCAATGAGAAACTGGAATCCAGATGTTGCCATGCAGGCTCCTGAATTTTATTTACTTATTTTCACTATATCTGGCTATGCTTGGGGGCTGGCTACTTTGGCTCAATTTCCAAGAGACAGTCCTAGAGGTGTCCAGCAGGGGCACCATTAAGTATCATCCAAGAGGACCAAATCTGGGCTCCCACCATGCAAAGCCTGTGCTCCAGCCTTTTGACTATCTCCCCAGCCACAGGCTCTTGATTCCAAAAAAAAAAATCATTAAAAAATAAATAAATGGGGCAGGAGAGATAGCACAGCTGTAGGGTGTTTGCCTTGCATACGACCAGGAGGGACTCGGTTCAATTCCCCAGCATCCCATGTGGTACCCTGAGCCTGCCAGGAGCGATTTCTGACTGCAGTCAGGAGTAGCCCCTGGGCACCACTGGGTGTGGCCCTCAAACCAATCAATCAATAAATAAAGATTTTAAAAATATAAATAAACGGTGGAGAGCTCAGACGTGATCAGGAGCTTGGAAGAGGGAAGAATAAGCAGAGGCAGCCCAGGTAACTCCCTCTCTTAGAGTGTAGCTATTCTAAATGGGAGGACTTGTGTTATCAGAACATTTGTCCCAACTCTTCCCATCTCATAGAATGGGTCATGTCAGGAGTAAACCCTGATGTACAGGATATTTGGGTCACTAAGATGTAGTAGTGCTTGATTGGCACAAAATGCGCCCTCTAGTGGAAGTGATTGATGTTGAGGGCCAGTCTGTGGGCTAAGAGGTTCATAAGGTGTGTATGGGGGAAGGGAGGAATCTGATGGCCTATCTCTGCATCCCAGTCAGAGTGGTTGAGCACCTCCAAACACCTCTAAAACTAAAGCTATTTTAAAGCTGAGATTTCTATAAGCACTATTCAGGCCAACAGTGATGGCACCCTTTGGCTAAAAAGTAGCTAGACCTGTGAACTCGCTTGGAAACCGAGGGGACTGATGAAGAATACAGGAAGATGTGTCTCTATACCTTCTGTGCGTGTGTGTGTGTGGTGTGTGTGTGTGTGTGTTGTGTGTGTCCCTCCAAGGTGTTTATTCAAAAGCTACGCTGTGCAACACATACAATATTATCATTTTTCTGTTCATGAGCTACTTACTCCCTTAGGAAAGCTGGTTCCTTGGGCGCCCGAAGTGACAGGACACAGGGACACAGGACAGCAGGCAGGGCACTGTCTTGCACTACATTCAAACCTGGGGTTCCATTCCCAGTGCCCCTATATGGTCCCCCCTGAGTCCTGCCAGGACTCAGTGCAGAGCCCAGGAGTCAGCTTGGAGCTTCATGGTCTAGCCCCACAAACAAAAGGGAAGCTAGTCCATGTCACAGAGGAGAACCTTCAAGGTCTTGAAATAAGGGACAGTCTCTACCCTCAATGGCCAGGTCTACAGGTTGGCTTTAGAGGCCCCCACTTTCATCTGCTGGAGATACAATGTGGGGTTCATCCCCAGGCATGTTTCTGCCATTTAGACTGCGAAGGGGTTCCAGCCTCTGAACACTCCTCCCCTGTGGCTCTCGCACTCAATTTGTCCCCATTTAAAACAGACTCAAACAATGTAGCTTCCTCCAAAATCAAATAATAAGGCAGAAGCAGTAGGCACAGGCAGGGTGAGCGTTTGCCTTACATGCGGCAGATCCCGGTTCAATCCCTGAACATCCATAGGATCCACCTGTATCCAACTAGGAGTGATTCCTGAGCACAGAGCCAGGATTAACTCTTAAGGTTAAGATTAAATTAAGGACTAACTCTGGATGTGGCCCCCCAAAACAAACAAAACGACACACACACACCACACACCAAAAAAAAAAACAAACAAACAAAAGTCATATCACTCCTGCATTGGACTTTTTTAGCACCCGGCTACAGTATCTTAGTGTCTATCAATATTCTTTTCCTTGCCCTTCCCATTTTTTTAGCAGTTTATTTATGTATTTATTTACTTATTTGTTTGTTTATTACTGGTTTTTGGGCCACTCCTGGCAATGCTCAGGGGTTACTCTTGGCTCTGTGCTCAGAAATCACTCTGGGCAAGATTCAGGGGACCATATGAAATGCCAGAAATCGAAACCGGGTCTCCCTGGGTTGGCCAAATGCAAGCCAAATGCCCAACCACTGTGTTATCTCTCTGGCCCTATCTTTCTTTCCCTTAAATACACATCATTACTAGAGTCCTTAAATCTCTGAGGAAGAGCTGGGAGGTAGAGTAGCATTTGGGTCAGCACCTGACCTGGGTTCTATCTCCAGCACTGAATGCTCCCAAGTCCTGTTGGTGGAGCCTGGAAGCAGTGCCCAGGTGATCCAAGTCCTCACTGGCCCTACTGGGCTCTGAGACACTACCAGATGCTCAGGATCTCACTTTGAACCTGAGCCTCACCAGAAATAATCCATGAACTTCCTGCCTAATTTCTTAGGAATGTCACCCACCACTTAAAAAAAAAAAAAAAAAAAAAAAAAAAAAACTCCAAGGAAAATATCCATTCAAAGACACTGTTTGGGCCAGAAAGATAGTACAGTGGGTAGCACGCTTGCCTTGCATGCGTTTTATCTCCAGCATTTCTATATAAGTCCTTTAAGCTCCACCAGGGAGTGATTCTTGAGCACAGAGCCAGGAGAGCACTGCTGGGTGTGATACCCCAAACCAAAGGCAACTAAAAGAACAATGTTGATGGGTCTCTCCTCCCTGATAACCTCCCTTCCAAATGGACCCACAGCTTCTATTTTGTTTCTCTAGTGAGAACAGAGATCCTGGACTGGAGCAATGGCCACAGCACGTGCCTTGCACTGTGGCCAACCTGGGACGGACCCGGGTTCGATCCTGCGCATCTCATATGGTCTCTCGAGCCTGCCAGGGAGTGATTTCTGAGAGCAGAGTCAGGAGGAACCCCTGAACACCACCAGGTATGGCCCCCCCCCAACCCCACCCCCAAAAAAGAACATTCTTTGCCTTGAGAAGCCGGTTCTACCTTAGAATAGTTCCAACTCTTTGAAGATGCTGCACAGCTCTGGACGATTTTGAACTAGGTCTGTGCGAAACTGACACAGAAAAATCTGCAAGATGAATTATTAAAGACAGAAAGCAAGTTGAAGGACTACACACCAAACACGATCTGATTGTCATGCAAAATACAAAAACCTATTGAGTTCATGTAATTGCACAGAAAAAAAATTGGGGATCATAAAAACAAATTCATAACAATGGTCAGCTTTAATAGGCAGAGGGGAAATTTAGAGGGAGGAAGTTTGCCAATTTTTTTTCTGAATTGTGATAATACATACCTCATAGGCTTGTGTGAGAATAAAATGAAATAAAGGAAATAAAATATTTGCCACGAGCCTGTCCTCTGGGAAACACTAATAAATGTTAGCGAAATATTTTTTAATCAGGAGAAAACTTCAAAGAGATGTCAGCAGTGATCATTTATGGGCCATATATTTTGAACTGGCCCCTTTTTTAATTTTTTCCTAAAATGAGCATTTATTTGTTGTCAACATGAGAGAAAAAGAAATGAATTCCATAGCAGCTCAGAATGCAGTTGGCTTTCAAGAGAAAAATCTTTCCTTTAATAAATAAATACTTTAATTGAATCACCACGAGATACACATTGAAGTTGTTCATGATTGAATTTCAGTCGTACAGTGTCCAAACCCCGAAAAAGTGCACATTTCCTGCCACCTATGTTCACCTATTTCCCCTCCCAACCTCCCCTCTGTCTCCCTTGCCTGCCCATGGAGTAGACATTTCTCTCTATCTCTCTCTCTCTCTCTCTCTCTCTCTCTCTCTCTCTCTCTCTCTCTCTCTCTCTCTCTCTCTCTGTTCCTTTTTTCTTTTCTACTTCCTTTTATTTTCCTTTTAGACACTGTGGTTTGCAATCTTGTTACTGAAGGCGGCATCATGCCTATCATTTATCTCCTTTTAGCACCATTTTTTGTCCAGAGTGATCGTTTCCCAACTCTCATTGTCCTAGTGGTCCCTTCTCTGCCCTCACTGCACACCCCCACTGTTTGTAGGAAAGCTTCCTACCATGGACCAGTCCTCCTGGCCCTCATTTCTATTATCTCTAAATATTAAATATCCACAAAAATAATAAATGTGATCATTTGCCTATCCCTTTCCCTCTGACTTCTTTTACTCTCCATGTCTCTCCAGGTATAACAAATTTCATGGTTTCACTTTTTTACAGCTGCATAGTATTTTTCTGTAGACGGGCCACAGTTTCTCCATCTGTTTTCAGGCTCTTGCGTTGTTTCCCGTTCTGGCTATAGTGAATAGTGATGCAGTGAAACAGAAGAGTGCTAATAATCTTCTCTTCATTGTGTTTTTGGGCTCCTAGTCATATTCCTATCATTTATCTCCTTTTAGCACCCAATTTTTGTCCAGGAGTGCTATTGATCTGACCCCATTGGCCCCACACTAATTGTTCTTGTTTCTTCCTTTTGTTTTTGTTTTTGTTTTTGGGCCACACATGGTGATGCTCAGGGGTCACTCCTTGGCTATGTGCTCAGGAAATCGCTCATGGGTTGGGTGACAATATGGGGTGCTGGGGGATCGAACTACAGTCAGTCCTAGGCTAGTGCCGGCAAGGCAGGCGCTCCACACCATCATTTCGGCCCCGTCTTGCTATTCTTGATGTGCAACAGTCTCTGTGGTGTAAGATGCTCTTCCATTGCTTTGACTTGCATCTCCCTGATGACTAATGATGTGAAGCATTTTTTTTTTATCTTTCTTTGCCTTTTGCCCATCTATCTCTTCCTTGAGGAACTGTCTATCTCTTCTTTCCATTTATGGATGAGGTTAGGTGCTTTTTTCCTTGCTAAGCTCTACCAGTGCTTCATATATCATAGGTTTTAACCCATTATCAAATGGTTATTGGGTGAATAATTTCTCCAATTCTGTGAGTAGTCTTTGGATTCTAGTCCCCATTTCCTTTGAGGTACAGATGCTTCTTAACTTAATGTAGTCCCACTTGTTTTCTTGGCTCCTACTTGCTTGGGAAGTGGTGTTTCATTCTTGAAGATAGAAACCTTTAGTCTCAATGTCATGGAGTATTATTTCTACATACTTTTTGTAATTTATGGTTTTAAACAAGTCTGATACTAAGATCTTTAATCCATTTTGTTTGACTTTTATGCACAGGACTAAAAATAGGTCTCAATTCTACTTTTGTATGTAGTTGACCTGTTTTCCCAAACACTACTTGTTGAAAGGCTTTCCTTGCTACACTTAGTGTTTTTTTGCCCATTTTTCAAAGATTGATAATTAAACAGAGCATACAGCAGAACAATGGTGTAGGGGTGGCATGGTTTTAGCAGGACACATCCTGAAGTGGGTTATGAGGGTAGGAGGGGCGAAGGTCTGTAAGTCGTTTGCCAATTTCAGAGAGAATGTAAAGCTTATTTCCACTCTTCTCATGTCAACTTCAGCACCCACATCTCTGGGCACCTATCCCTCTGCAACAAAAAATTCAGAGTGGTGATGCTGTGACTTTTCCTCATGGAGGTCTGATTATGGTCCTCAAAGAAACCCACAGCACAGACTTCTTTGAGGTCCCATTGACCTAAATGACAAACTAAAGTAACCAGGCTGTCATAACTGATCTACACACTAAAAGTTAGCGTCTAAATGCAGATGGAAACAAAACAAACCAAACAATACCCCACATTGTCTGCTGTTACAGGAGAAAAGATTTATACGAACATCTGTCATAACATTCATTATGAGGTCAAAAAGCTCACCCCCAAACATAAACTCCAGAGTACAGTTGTTATTTACAAAAATGGGAATTTGGAAAATTTGGGGGGAAGGAGAGTATTTGAACCATAGTCAGGGTTGCTCAGTAGCTATTCCTCGCTCTGTGCCTTGGAGTGACTCCTCATGGTGCTCAGGAGACCATATGTGATTCTGGGAATCGAACTAAAATTAATTGATTTTATGAAAGGTAAGTTGCCATAACATTGTGTAACCCTTTTTGGTTGATCAAAGCTGGCATTTTGAGATTTCCACCCTGTGGCAATGAGTAATACCCTTTTCCTCTCCATCCTCTTTCCCTCCTCCCTCCCTCTACCTCCACCTTTTCCTCTTCTCCTCCACCTCCTTTTCCTCCTCCTCCTCCTTCTTCTTCTTCCTGGTTTGCACCCAAACTGAAATTTAAGATGAAGAAAACATCTTCAATCCCTCTCAAGAGTTGATACCATGTCACTTGTGTCATACATCACAGAGCTGGACAGAAAGGAGAAAGGGTATGAATGTCCCAGCTTAGGGAGGTCCAATGTGAGTCCCAGGGGAAGTGCACCATCACAGAAGTCTCGGCAAAAGGGAAAGAGGGAGGGCCAGGGATAATGTACCCATTGGAAGGGAGCGGTTGGAATGAATACATGTGTGGGAATAAAGTGTTGCAAAATATGGATGGAAACTCTATTATATATTAAGAATATTAAAGCATTTTTTTTACTCTGATGCAAAATACTGATGATCTTCCTACTAAAAGTAGGCTAGAATCTCTTTGGAAGAAGTAAAAACTCTCTGGCTTCAGGATCTCCCACCAGACCTGCACACCCCACCCACTACCATTTACTCCCACTTGACTTTAGGCTAACCTCTCTTTCACTTGACAGAAATAACAAAGCCATTTTTCTTCAAAATACCCACATGAGCGCTAACAAAGACCCAACGTTGCAAGCTGTTGACCTTTGTGTGCAAAAATATGGGTGGCAACATCAGTGGTAATGGGGTTGCTAGCTGGGAAGAGGCGACTCGAATGGTTGAGCCAACAATCACAGAAGGTCACAATTGATCTGCAAGCATATAGAGAACCCTTACTAAATCGGGGTGCCATTGTGGTTGGCTCAGTCTTGAGGAGCCCTGAAGAGTGTCAAAGCAAACTCATTCCAACAAGCAAAAGCACTTCTGCCCTCCCCTCCTTGGTCAGTAGCAAAGTGGAAAACAAGGTTCATGTTCTAAGGAAATACTTTAAAGAGCCTTTTGGGGACTTGAGGGATAGTACAGTGGGGAAAGGTGTTTGCCTCTGCACATAGTCATCCTAGGTTCTATCCCCAGCATCCCTTATGGTCCTCTGAGCCTGCCAGGAATAATTTCTGAGTATAGAGCTAGGAGTAATCTTTAAGACCCTGGGTGCTTTCTGTCTTGTGCACCAACTCTACCCCAACATATCTCATTTTATCTTGAAAATAAAAGGCCTCACAGTCTCTTTTTATCAAAGAGCTTTGAATCTCTTTCCCTCTCCAATGAGTCCAATTCTTTTATTTATTTAATTTTATTTTTAGATTAATTGATTGAATTGGTTTGGGGGCAATACCCAGCTGTGCTCAGAGGTTACTCCCTGCCTCTTCACTCAGAAATCGACCCTGGGCAGGCTGGAGGACCATATGGAATACCAGGAATCGAAACTGGGTCCCCTCCCAGGTCAGCCACATGCAAAGCAAATGCCCTACTGCTATGTTATCTCTCTGGGCCCTGAGTACATCCTTTTTTTTTTTTTTTAAATTTACTTTATTTAAAGAACATGCATCATATAGTTGGCATTGTGATAATACTTTGTTTCCGGATAAGTGAGACCAAAATTATTTTTAAAAAAATAGAAAGGAAAAGCAAAAACAGGAGAGAAAAAAGAAATTTAGAAAGGTTTAGTAAGCTCTTGTTTACTTAACAGGACTATTCTGTTTCCCAAACATTCAGTGACCTCAGCTACACTTTGGTAATCTAAATAGTATGCAATCCATTCTTTTTAGAGAAAAATGTCTTTATCCCTTCTTTGGTTTCTATGACTGATTAATGCACTCTGCATGGAGACCTGGGTATGGGTTAGAATACCCGGGGCCGGGAACCTTTTACTTTTTCATCTAGCGTCTTTCCTTTTCCTTGTCACTGGGCACCATTCTTGGCACCCATCCTCCCTCCCTTTTTAAACTTTATTAATTGCTTTTTGGGCCACACACAGCAGTGCTCAGAAGTTACGCCTGACTCTGCACTCAGAAATCACTCCTTGCAGACTGGGGACCATAGAGGGATGCCGGGAACTTGAACCGGGTCTCTCCTGGGTTTGCCACATACAAGGCAAACACCTACCACTGTGCTCATCTCTTGGGCCCCCTCTCCCTCTCTAGGTGCTCATTTCTCCTCTCTATATCAGGAACTTTGCAGACAGAAGGACCCCACAGATCACCCAGAACCCACGCCAGGAACAGATGTTTGGACCCTCCAGAAAGTCCACCAAAAGCCCCCCTATCTACGGTTGAGGAAAGGATCTGTCTGATGACTATTTCCAGCTTACTGCCTGACAGTCACAGGAAATGAAGACACTTTGTTGACAGTGGCCTTGGACGGCGGAGCCAGAGGAGATTCCTGACACATTTATCACCCAGCCAGGGAGCTGCTGTTCAGCCTCAGTGACCTGTAAAATTCACACTAAAGTCAGGGCTGGCGCTTCAGCTTCCGCATTTGATTTTAGACCCGGGGAAAGGCTTCAAGGCATGGTCCTGACAAATGGCATTTCCTCCAAGATGCATTGACTTAGTGTGGTGGTTTCAAGAGTTAGAAGCGCTTGGTTTGCTTCCCTTATCAATACCTGGGGTTCCCCCGTCATCTCCACAGTTCCCCACTTTCCTCTCTAGTGCTAATAGGCATTTAGACTAAAAGCTCCAGAAAGGAGTGGGTAGACCTGGTTGAATTCTGGATGTACCCCAGGATCAATGTAATCACAATAATTATCCCACTGACTTTCATCAAATGTAGGATATTTCTTACATAAAGTATCTCAAAATGTAGTAAGAATAATATTATTTTTAGTCGAATTGCTGATTCAGTAGCAGTTGGATGCTAAGGGATTTATTCTTCTTTAAGTACATCACCCCCTTCACCAGTGCAAATTCCTACCACCAATGCCCCATCTCATTCCCTAAACCACACCCCCTGCCTGTCTTTGAGACAGGCATTCTATTTCCCTCACTTATTACCATTGTCATGATAGTTGTTAGTGTAGTTATTTCTTTAACTGAAACTCACCACACTTTGTGGTAAGCTTCATATTATGGGCCGGTCCTTCACAGCCATCATCTCTATTGTCTCTGGGCATTGTTACAATATGTCTTTTATTTTTCTTAATCTACCAGATGGGTGAGATTATTCTGTGTTTGTCTCTCTTCATTCTGACTCATTTCGCTCAGCATTATAGTTTCCATGTCCATCCAGGTATAGGAAATGTCACTGACTAATTTTTCCTTGATGGCATAGTATTCCATTTGTGTAGATGTACCACAGTTTCTTTAGCCATCTCATCTGTTGTTGGGCCTCTGGGTTGTTTTCAGATTCTGGCAATTTGGGGCGGGGGGTTGGGTCCACACCCAGAAATCGCTCCTGGCAGGCTCAGGGGACCATATGGAATGCTGGGATTCGAACCATCGTCCTTCTGCATGAAAGGCAAATGCACTACCCTCCTCTGCTATCTCTCTGGCCCTGGATTCTGGCTATTTTAAATAGCCACTGCAACCAGATAAGGTGTGCAGAAGGCATGCTAAGGAATTTATATTTATTGTCATAGAAGTCAGAGGGGACACAAAAATTATATCTGGTTCCCAAATCTCTCTGGACAAGTGACTCACTTTCTTGAGCCTTAGTCCACTTAATTCTAAGTAGAGAAATTGATACTAAGAGACAACCCCCTCTGATGAATAGAATCCTATCAACTCCTACTTAGTAATTCCATTGCTAGTAGTTTCCCTTGTAAGAAGACCCATGTTGCCGTAAAAGCATGGTGCACGAGAAAGTTGACTCAAAAACAGTTTGAAATAGAGGAAACTTGACACTAACCTTAAGTGTCCATCAGTAACAAATGGTCATGTAAATTTTCTGGGGTTACTGCCACACATTACCATTAGCCATGTTACAAGGCCTCCAAACAACAGAAATGGATTATCTCACAGTGCTGAGACCAGAGTTCTGGGGTCAAGATGTCAGCATGGCCCCAAGCCTCCATAGGCTCTAGAGAAAAACCTTTCTTTATCCCCCCCCCCAGAGGTCCTTAGCATTCCTTGGCCCGTGGCCACATCCCTCTGTTTCATCCTCCCTCACATATCTTTCTTCTATGTATCTATCTTCCTCTGCATGCCTGTAGCAGAACATATGTTCTTGCCTAGGAGAGAGCACAGAACAATTCCATGAAATACACACATGCCCTATTGTTCAGCTCCTGAGCCCTAAAATGCATGAAACCCTTATATAATATGTTCAGAATTCCCTAAAATTCTTTGTTCCCCTTCTCTATCAGTGTTCACACAAAGGTAATGTCTGACACCAGAGATTTAATTGTTCTTATACATTTATTATCACCCATCAATAGTGAACTATATACATGACAGTTGGTTTCACCAGACAAGACCATATAGTCTAGGTCTGTATTAGGTGGCATTCATTCTGTGAAATGACCCTTTATGACCCCCCTATGACATTTACCCAATAGTGAATTATTCAATAACATATTTCTCACAATATATTATTGTTCATGATATGTGGTTATATGCTTGTTATTTGATATTTTCATATTTTGACCTTTAAGGATTAGATTTCTTGAAACTCATGAATGAAACTGTTTCACCTCTGATTTCTCTCACTCCTCACTCTACAAATTAGCCGTGTTGCTGTGTATGCTCATGGCCTGTTATTTCACATTGCTGTGCAATATCCCATTATATCAAGTCAGAATCTATAGTATTTGATGATGGGTTTTGAGAATCTTCTGTTTTAGCCATGAAATGTGAGTCTGATGATAAGTTACTTTGCGGGAGGTGGAAGCTATAAGTAAAACAAAGATAGAAAATCTGGAGTTTGATTTTTGAACAAGTAATTTTTGAACTGCTGACTGTCCAATTGTTGACAGCAAGTTGGCTATTAAGTCCTCACAAAATGAGAAGTAAATGATAATGGTGGAGGTGCTGGCTACAAGGAGGAGAAGGGGAGAGTAAGAGATAGAGAGATGACTGGAGAGTTGGAGCTGGGAGAGGGAGAAGGGGCAGCCTTCTGTTCCCTCAAGAACTGTTAAGGTCCAGAATCAAGCTGACTCCATGGCATGAAACTCAGAAACCAGCCTTGATAATGTAATAGCAAAAAGAGGGGTTTAATTTCCAGCTAGCTAGGATCAATGCCTGTCCAACGCAGTGGACTTTAGATAAGGACCCCGAATCAAATATTCAAGCACTATATCTAGGGTTAAAGTCTTAATATTGGCTTAACATTTCAAGCAGCCAACTGGTATCTATTTTAAGGACACTTTGTAGTTTTGTTTTGTTGTTTGTTTGTTTTGGAATCCACATCATGACCGTAACCTCTTATTGTATAACTATTTTTGCCGTCTATGGCCATATGGTGGGAACATCCTCCCCTCAGTGATCCTGAGGGGTGCTAGCCCACATTTTAGGCACATCCTGTACTAAACAGTACTTCAAAAAGGGAGGATTTAAAAACTGCTTGTTCTCACAGAGCAGCATGAGCTCACAGGAAGGAGCAATCCCAATGCATAAGGCTCATGCAGAAAGGAACTTCCAGGCCTTGTGTGAGATCTAGGGGAAGCCCCAGTTTAGGGAAAAGGTAGATCTGATGAAGGATAAATGGTATGTCTACATTAATCCTCTATGGAACACAGCATAGACATAGTGTTATTCAACTGAGCAACTCTACTTCTTGACATGTATTCCTCAAACACAAATACACTAATTAAAAAGGTGTGTGACCACCCACGTTCATTGCAGCACTTATCACAATAGCCAGGATATGGAAACAACCCACAAATCCATTTATGGATGAAGGGATAAAGAAATTTGGGCCTATATACACAATGGAATAGTATGCAACTATGAGAAATGATGAAATAATGCCATTTTCTGCAGCATGAAGAAAACTGAAGGGTGACATGTTAGATGAAATAAGTTAGAGACTATATAGTATAATATCACACATCTGTGCTATAGAGAGACACAAAGTAAAGGTATGGATACTGGGGCCTGGAGAGATAGCACAGCAGTGTTTGCCTTGCAAGCAGCCGATCCAGGACCAAAGGTGGTTGGTTCGAATCCCGGTGTCCCACATGGTCCCCCGTGCCTGACAGGAGCTATTTCTGAGCAGACAGCAGGAGTAACCCTGAGCATCACCGGGTGTGGCCCAAAAACAAAAAAAAAAAAAAAGATATGGATAGTTCTGAAAAATGGAAAACCCTTGACCTTAGATTGAAAAAAGGATTAACAAATGGTGAAAGAGTGTGAAGGAGAATAAAGAAGGGACCAGAAGTGACAGAGAGAACAGTAACACAGGGAAGATCCTGGGTACTTGGTTTGTGGAATTGATAACTCTGTACATTAACACCACAAACATTAACACTCCTGTATTCATATTACTGAATCTCTATTTAGAGATTCAGTAGAAATTCTATTTAGAGAACACAATTTAGGAGGTTTTATAGAGAAGAGGAAGTGCACTGACAGATTTTCAGATTCTCCAGGAATCTTGCCATCATTCTCTGAGCAGATATCAAAACACCAAAAGGCACATTAATAGCCCCGTGTTTTGTTTTGTTTTTTTGTTTGTTTGTTTTTGTTTTTGTTGAATCTACTGCTGTGCATCAACTCTCTACTCGTTTTCATTGCTGTGTATCCTCTTGGTATTTATTTTCAGCCTATATCAGAGAATAAATGGAGTCATGATGGCACCATGACCATTCCCCACATTTTCCAAGTAAGTCAGTAACTCCTCTGTCTCCTGCATAAGGCAGAGTGCAGCCTTGACTGTTTATTAGGACCCCCAAGTTCCATCTCCACTGCTATCATTAACGTCTTATGTCATTTCAAGAAGTGCCATCGCTTAAACTCTGCTCCTGTCTTTTTAGAAGATGGCGGTAAAAGTAGTCTGTCAAGTGTAGAATTTGGGAACTGGGAAGATCCAACAGCCAATGAGCTTGGTTGTTATTTGGGGTTCTGTCTGTTCAGCATCCCTGTCCTCTTCTGCCATTCTTTGATTTTCCTTAAGGAACACCCTCATACTTTCTTAACTCTTAAGCTTCAGAGAGAATTGGTAACCTATACCCATGTTTGACCACCCAGAATCATAACTCATTAGGGAATGTGCACTTGACTGAATTAATGCCAAGGGACATCAATTCTGAGACTTTTGTTGAAAGCACTGAAGTATGATGTTCCTTTTTCTACAGAACTGTAGACTCCATCCCATCAAGTGGTTCTTTCCCTGTGGGGCTACAAGTTTCTGAGAGAAAATCACACTCCTGCTAAATTTCTATTTTGATTGTGGACCATAAATTGCTAAGATTTTCTGGAAGTTACTGGAAACTTTGAACTAAAATCTATCTTAGTACCAACCTGAAAATCCGTGGGAGGATCAATTTCTACTTCTTGAGGTCACTCTGTCCTAGGTAGAACCCTACCATAGAGGAGTCAATCCATATCTGCTCTATTTCAGTCCCAGGTGAGTAAGCCTGAAGCAGGGGTGCCTATGAAGATTTAAAAAAACAAGACAGACACAATAGAGAAAAGCATAAAACTAGGGGCTCCCAGCCTAGTGGACTGGAAAATCCCAAGCTGTCCTCCATGCACAATATTTATTATTCAGTGTCAATCAACGTGGGAGGAAGGACAGACATGAATAAAGTACCTGTCTAATACTAATCCAGCCTAAGTGGGTCTTTACATCTCTAAAGGGGTGTGTGTGAAGGGAAGAGGAAGCTACTGCAAGATATCTGTGAACTGTCTTCCTCTGGGAGAGAAGGGAGACAAAAATGAATACTGAACCCTAAGAAAAAACTTCTTTGCTGATTCGCTTCTTTGCGTTCAGGTAATTCAAATTAAGAGTGTTTACACAGGGACCGGGAAGGTGGCACTAGAGGTAAGGTGTCTGCCTTGCAAGCGCTAGCGTAGGACGGACCGCGGTTCGATCCCCCGGTGTCCCATATGGTCCCCCAAGCCAGGGGCGATTTCTGAGCACATAGCCAGGAGTAACCCCTGAGCGTCAAACGGGTGTGGACCAAAAAAAAAAAAAAAAAAAGAGTGTTTACACAAAATATTCTCACTCATCTGTAGGACTTAAGAAAAATAAAAGACAGTATTGTAATAACACCCAGAGACAATAGAGATGAGGGCTGGAAGGACTGGCCCACGATATGAAACTTACCACAAAGAATGGTGAGTGCAGTTAGAGAAATAACTATACCAACAACTATCATGACGATGGCAGTGAGTGAGAAAAATCAAATGTCTATCTTGAAGACAGGCAGTGGGTGGGAGAGGAGAAAGATGGGGGGCACTGGTGGTGGGAAGGTTACACTGGTGAAGGAGGGTGTTCCTTTTTATAACTGAAACCCAAATAAAAACATGTTTATAATCATGGTGCTTAAATAAATATATTATTTTAAAAAGTAAACAAATTAATAGTCTTTAAATCATCTCTTTCTGCCACTCTCCTCAGACTATCAATTCTCTAGCTCAACTTATTTATTTCTTAGATATCTTCATATCCAACAATATCCATTGGAGAAAAGGAGTCTTAATACTTCTAAGCCTTAATCAAATCTCTGAACTTCATTGGCCAGAAAGAATGGCCTTTGCACACAATGGCAGATATGATTTTAGAAGCTGAAAGACACTTAAAAACCCAAACACTCCTTTAAAACTTAGAGAAGAAAGAGAACATCAGAACAGGGAGAAATCT
Source organism: Suncus etruscus (assembly GCF_024139225.1). Taxonomy (NCBI): domain Eukaryota; kingdom Metazoa; phylum Chordata; class Mammalia; order Eulipotyphla; family Soricidae; genus Suncus; species Suncus etruscus. The sequence goes on from NC_064862.1 coordinate 23,400,753, forward strand.
TAGACATTATCTAGACCAGGAGACTTCCTGAATAACAAACACAATAATAATAACTATCATAAAAGCAAGCATCAATTTAGTATTTAGACTGGTTGTTTGCTGAGTCCTATTAATATTGTGGCATTATCTTCACAATAACTCTGCCATTCTCTACTATCTCACCCCTACTTAATAGATGAGAAAACTGAGGCTTTCAGACAGACTGTTAGTCACTTGCCAGTGTCTATGGGTAAGAACAATTGAGTGGCCTAGTCTGACTGACTCCTAGATTCATGCCTGTAACCACCATGCACTAACTAGAAGTACCCACCATTCCTAGTTCTTGTTGTCAGTCTTCCTAGTAACAAGTAACAGCAACTCATCAAAGTTAGCTGGTGCACACGGTGGAGTCACCCCCAAAGAAGAGAATCAGAGTGACAGAATCCATAGGCCTGGATCTTTAAGAACCCCCTGGAACCAGATACTGGTTTGATTAAAAAGAAAAGAAATGTGAAAAAAAGAAGAAAGAAAAAGAAAGAAGAAGAGAAAGAAAGAAAAATAGAGAAAGAAAAAGAAGAGAGAAAAAATGGAAGAAAAAAAGAAGAAAGAAGGAAGAAAGAAAGAAAGAGAAGAAGAAAGAAAGAAAAGAAAGAAAGAAAGAAAGAAAGAAAGAAGAAAAGAAAGAAAGAAAGAAGAAAGAAAGAAGAAGAAAAAAAGAAAAAGAAGAAAGAAAGAAAAGAAAGAAAGAAAGAAAGAAAGAAAGAGAGAGAAGAGAAAGAGAGAGAGAGAAAGAAAGAAAGAGAGAAAGAAAGAGAAAGAAAGAAAGAAAGAAGAAGAAAGAAGAAAGAAGAAAGAAGAAAGAAAGAAAGAAAGAAAGAAAGAAGAAAGAAAGAAAGAAAGAAAGAAAAGAAGAAGAAAGAAAGAAAGAAAGAAAGAAAGAAAAGAAAGAAAGAAAGAAAGAAAGAAAGAAAGAAAGAAAGAAGAAAAAGAAGAAAGAAAGAAAGAAAGAGAAGAAAGAAAAAGAAAGAAAAAAGAAAGAAAGAAAGAAAGAAAAAGAAAGAAAGAAAAAGAAAGAAAAAGAAAGAGAAGAAAGAAAACATATTCCTTTAGGGGGTTGGATGCTTCCACCCACACTTTCCTCCTTGGACTTAATATTTAGAGGTAACTTCAGGAGAGTCCAATAAGGTTGGAAGAATCACACGGGTTCAGTCTTAATCCAACAGTAGAGTCCAATAAGGTTGGAAGAATCACACGGGTTCAGTCTTAATCCAACAGGGTGGCTTGGATTCCTCTTATGAGAAGAGGAAGCAGTGGGGCCAGAGAAATAGCACAGTGGGTAGGGTTTTTGCCTTGCACATGGCCAGCCCTGTTTGATTCCCAGCATCCCATATAGTCGTCCAAGCACTTCCAGGAATGACCTTGAGCACAGAGCCACGAATAATCCCTGAGTGGGTGGGGAGGGAGCCTGAATTATTTCTGCCTCTGAACTATAAGAAAATTAATTTCTATGAGGCTGGAAGATAGAGATTGGTTCACACACACACACACACACACACACACACACACACACACACACACACACACACATGATTGCCTGACCTGGATTCAACTCCTGGCACCATATAGTCCCCTCTGAGCACTGCTGAATGAAACCCTAAAAACTCCTGAGCACTAATATTCGTACCTCTGGGGACCCCTAACACCACAGGCACATGAGGTCCTGCCTACCTGAGCCCTTGCACTGAACTAACAGTCTACTTGGCTGAAAAATCTCCTGAGCACCACTTGGGAACCCCCAAATAAAGAGAAAAAAAATAAATAAATTTCTATGATCCAAGCCACCAATCTCTAGAATTCTCTATAGCAGTCTCAGCAAACTAAGCTACATCTCCCTTCCCCAACTGATCATTCTTCTTCCCTAAGGGAAATAAAATCAGCCAAAGGCAATTTAGATGCCAGTTTCTCTACAGGGAAGGTTACTTGCCAGTTAGTTAGACTGAACCTCTTCAAATGACTCCGACCAACGTGTTTTAAGAGTGAAACTGGCACAGCTCAGCTGTGCTGAGAAGTGAGGCAGGGTGCAGCAGTGCACCATGTGGTTGGGTTTGTGCCAATTTGGCAGGGGAAAAAAAAATGAGAGTGGCCCATCAATGCCATTTCTCAACACTGGCTCCCCCTGCAATTAGATGTGTAAGCCACATGATAACAGAACACCATGTGTTGCCTTTTCTTTTTTTTTTGGAAAAGCAAACTCAGAACCTGCATTTCCATGAGAACTTTTCAGTTGTTGGTCCTTTGTACATTTGGACCAGCCAAGCCAACACAGGGCTGTTGTACAGAAAACGGGTTTGTGGGTTGCATGTACAAAGCCTCTACAGAATCCATCTGGGAGGAAGGGAGGGAGGAAGGCAACCACAGTCAACTGCTTGCTGAACCTTTCTGCTCATTCTCCTCTAAACCTTGAATTCTGCCATTTCAGGCATGTGCCAGAACCAGCCAGAGCTGGACACATGCTATTTAGTATCCTACAAGCAAATCTGGGGGAGCTGCCAAGGGTTGTAGGTTGGACTCTCTGCACCAGACATGAAAATGGGATTATGGTTACAAAATATTTATTAGGAACATATGCCACCACCCCAGAAATGAGCCCATGGACGTTCATAGCTGCATCATTCCTAATTACCTCAAAATGGAAACTACCAGGAAATTCATCATGAGCTGATGGATAGATGAGAGAAACAGGGCCTGTCCATACAATAGAATAAAACTGGACAATATAAAGCATTAAAGTATTCATAGCTTAAAAATAAGCATGCAAATCATGGCTAAGTGAACTAAGCCAGACAGAAGGGGCCCTGGAGCATATGGGGGTAGAAGGGATAGCTCAGGCACGCAGAGCATCTACCAACCTTGTCTGCCTCAGGCTGTGAGTTGGATATGAACCTGTCAGGTAGACCAGAGAAACCCAGGCAAGAAGTTTTAGGGAAATCAAACCCAGATGGTATTGAAAGAAATGACTAGCTCTAAAATAAAATATAAATAAAATATAAACAAATATAACATTCATAAGAATTATAAATAAATACAAACATATAGATTATGAATATAAATGATATATTTGTGTTATTTATATATTAATGATATAAATATATAAAATGTATAAATATAAATAAAATTAAATATAAAATAAAAAGATAGGAAAAAGCATGATGACTGCACCCAACTTGTGGATACAGGAACTTGGGCCTTATAAGACTAACTGGTGACTACACAGGCCCAAAAGAAGGTTGAATTCACACCTCCAACACCACACCGACACTCCCCATAGAGAAGCTTGAGTAGCAACCAATGGTTGTGATAAGAACATAAAGGTGGGACCAGAGAGATAGCACAGTAGTAGAGCATTTGCCTTGCAAGCAGAAGGATGATGGTTCGAATCCCGGCATCCCTTATGGTCCCCCAAGACTGCCGGGGGATGATTTCTGAGCATAGAGCCAGGAGCATCCCCTGAGCACTGCCGGGTGTGACCCCAAGAAAAAAGAAAGAGAGAACATGAAGGTGAGCCACCAAAAGTTCCAAACTCTTCCCCTTGACAACACCATAGCAACAGGGCACTTAAAACTGGGTGAGGATGGGGCTCAGTGCTAGTACAGTGGAAAGGGCATTGGTCTTGCACATGGCGATCCGGATTCAATCCTGGGCATCTCATACAGTCTCCCAAGCACCACCTAGAGTGATTCCTGAGTGGAGAATCAAGAATAATCCCTGAGCATCACTAGATGTGGCTCCCAAGTAAAAAATATTGGGTGGGACTTCTTTAAAATATTATTTACAAAGACAGCACCAAGCTTCACTCCACCTACCCCCATCCATCTGGCCCACCTTACTATTGCCATCACTCTGTTTTCTGATTCTGGGACTCAGTCAGATTATTATTGATTTCTTATCCAATGAGTGCAGCAGAAAAGACCTTTCTCTAGCTTCAGAGTGCAGTTCTTAAAAGGCTACAAAATCTCTTCTGCTTTTAATTAGACTTGGAGATAAGAATTCAGGAGAAATAGGTCCTCTGTGGAGGAGAACCAAGGTCCCAACCAAGGAGCAGACACCACCAATTCAAAATCATTACCCTTGGGGCCATCATGATAGTACAGCAAGTAAGGTGCCTGCCCTGTATTAGGGTGACCCAAGTTTGATACTGATGCCCCATATGGTGCTCCTGGATCTACCAGGAGTGATCCCTGAGCATAGAGCCAGGAGTAAGCCCTAAACATTTCCTGGTGTGGCCCAAAAATTTTAAAAAAAGAAAAAAAAAAAAAAGAAAGAGATGGGGCCGGAGCGATAGCACAGCAGTAGGGTATTTGCCTTGCATGCAGCAAATTCAGAATAGATGGTGGTTTGAATCCCATCATCCCATATGGTCTCCCAAGATCTATCCTTCTATCTGAGGACATGTGACTTGGGCATCTTATAACCTCTGGTCCTAGTCCAGGTACCATACAAAGCAGTAACAACCTATGTGCTGAGCTCAGACTGAGTTCCTTACTTTTAGAATTATGAATACTAAAATATCACACGTATTTGCAATGTTCTGTCATAGAACAAAAGTGATCTAATAAAATGTTCCTCCTCCATCCTCCACAGTACCTCCTGATTAATTTCCATGACCATGACATCTATTTTGCCTGGTAAATCCTTGTTTAATCCCTCCCATTTTGCCCACATATACAAGTCAGGACCAGGAAGGAAAGACCTTAACTATGTCTGGGTTTAATACTCTCCATCCAGGGCTTGGTACATGGTTAGTGTTAATTATTTGTTGATGAGGTAATCAGTCTAGATTGGGACACTGTACAAACCAGACCACTTCCCTTAATGAAACCAAGCCATCTTCAGAGCCTCAGGGAAGGACAAATTTTGACATGGGGATGTGACAAGCCCTCATTACCAAGCTCTTTCTTCTCACCCACTTGCAGAACTTGCCAACTACTGGCTCCTTCAGGGAATTGAACTTATTTTAGAGAGCAATGAGTGCCCTTATCTTGAAAAATATCACAGTAAACACACACCCTTTTATTACATGTTAAATACTAGCCTGGGTGTGTGGTAAGCGATTTAATGAGCTTCCCAGATCTACAATAATAGAAGAAATTTGCTTTCCTGCAGCTCTGGGGGCTAACAGTCAACACTCAGTCTCTCCGAGCCAACCTGAACATGTGATCAGGGCTGCTTTTTCCTGGGGGAATCTAACAAAGACTCCTTCCTTCCATTTTACAGCTTCTGAGGTTGAGCAAAGAGATAGCAGAGGGGTTAAGGCACCTGCCTTGCACACTACCAACCTCAGTTCAATACCACAGAGCACTTCCTGGAGTGATCCCTGAGCACAGAACCTGAAATAATCCTTGCTCTTTGCTGAATGTGGTCCAAAGTCTCCCCCTCTCTGCAAAAAATACCACAGCTTCAAGGAGCTCCTGATTCCTTGCTCACATGATTTCAACACCCACGTCCTCAGACCCTAGCTTTGAGTAGCCAAGGCTGGGGTCTTGGGACTACACAGTATAATTGACCTTATCATCTGTAAAACTGGCATCATGGTGCTTGGAACACTAACCCTGATTGACTATTTGCTGTGTGCAGAGAGAAGGTCCCAAACCAACAGCGCATTTAACCCTGTCACCAACAAAGTGACTGCTATTAGTTGTGAGCTATTTGTACTCGAGTCTCTTTTTATTTATTTATTTATTTTTTGGTGGTCTTTGGAGAAAAGCCTCCTAAGCAGTGCTCAGCAAACTTATGGACTCCTAGCAGATCTCAGCCAGCCAAGAACCAGGAAACAAAGGACCATTCGAGTCACACCTGGGGATCTCCAGGGCTATCCTCAGTGATTCTGGGGGCAAAAGAGCAGTCCACATCATACAGTGATAAAACTGGCTCCCCAGGCCCTTGCTGCCTAATGTCATATTTTTCCTACTTTTGTTTAGTTTCCCATCTTCAGAGTTGGGGTTTTTTCTCTTTAAGTTTCACAGAGGCTTAATTTGAAGCCTGAGGCACTAAAGTACCTGTACTGGGTCATTCAGTTTGTCTGTGATTGAACAGAGCTTTGCCCCACCAGTGCTGGTAGTTACGTCAGAAGTCAAAGATTTCATGATTATAAGGAAGGGAGAAAGGGAAGTGGGAACAGACCAGATTCCCATCTAGTTTATTCTGTGAGTCCCTGTCCAACCCTGACCTTCTTCCCAGATATGCAGAATCCAGATTTTCATTTTGGTTTGAGTCATTGATTTTTAGGCCACCCCTGGTGCCTCTCACGATTTACAGGCTCAACTCCTGGGGGATGCTCAGAGGACCAGCCTGGTGTCAGGAATCAAACTGGGGTCAGCTGACTGCAAGCAAGAGTCTTATCTACTTACCCACTATCTCTCAGCTCAGAAATATTTCATCTTTAGCAATTATTAGCCATTTATTGTATTGTATTGTTTGTTTTTTGTGGTACCAAGAATTAAACCAGAATCTCACACATATGAAAATGTGCTCCCCCATGGAGCATGTTTTAAGCAATATCATAGACATCATGACCTCACTGTCCAAAACAAGAGCCAAAGAATGTGAGCAATGGTGCCCTCTCCCCTCCCATCTCCTACCTATAACTGGAAGGTAGCCAGGACTCTAAGTGCTAGATTAATCCTCCTGTTGACCATTTTCTTTATTATCCTCATATCCATAGGATCAATGACAAATAAAGGCTTCCCTTATTTGCAGTTTCCAATTTCTCAGTCTCCCAACATCAAACTCTCCCTTCTTTGGTTTGGGCTGAATTTTACAGGCTGACTCAGTGGCCATCTTTGGTTATGCTGGGCGCATGAGTGCCTCAGAGTTGGTGGAATTGAAAACCCAGCCTGTGATCCCCTCTGTCTTTCCCCAATCAGTGCCAAAGTGCCTCTCTTCCCCCCTTCCCCAAGCCATGAACCTGTCAGTCTGCAGCCACGTAAACTGGACACCTTTGTTCACTTTGCACCGAGGAATGGGACATGCCTTTGAGAGCTCTGAATTCACCTCCTCTGAATCTCCACACATCCCTCGGAGCCCCTCCACATTCCACGTCATGCCCAGTGGCATTAGAGACAGGACATATCTCTGATGCAAGAAGCAGATAAACTGGTCCGCAGGGATGGTGTCTCCATCCGTCCATCCCTAACCTTCCAGGAGGGATTTCCTAATCAGCTTCCAGGGGCTTTAAGATTTATATTAAGGTGGTGGGGGCCCCCATTTCATTAAATAAATGCTGCTGAACTGTTAAACAGTGTGGAGATCTGGCTTTTACAGCAATGTAACTAATAAGGCCATTAACACAAACGGGCCCGCCACTGGCATTTATAACACCATAAATCTCTCTGCCCACTGGAGGTATTTATGGGATGGCAGCGCTTAGCTTTGCAGCCTTCTTGGGGCTCTGCTCTCCCCACCCCCAACAGAGGAGGGTGCTGCCCCTAAGGGGCATGTAAGGAAGAAGCACCCACCCCTCTGTGCACAGTAAAAACTGGTCTTGGTTGGGGGTAGATGCTGATGGACTGAATTTCTCACCCGCAGACATCTTACCCTGGGAAACAGACCTTGGACCGAATCCTCTGCCAAGAGCTGACCTTTCAGTTTCCTGGCACTTTTCAAGGGGAAATGTACGTGGGGTGTGTGTGTGTGTGTGTGTGTGTGTGTGTGTGTGTGTGTGTGTGTGTGTGTGTGTGTGTGTGTGTAAGAAGATAGAGTGCATGCATATCTGTATATGTGGTCAAGTGAGTCTCCACCCACTGAACTTAATTTCCATCTTGAGTCCTTCAAATCCTCCCAAGCAGAACATTTAATCCTGTCGCTTCTAGTGAAACTCAATCATTTTGTGCTGTTTTACTTTCCTCATTGATTTCAGGTTCAGTCAAGTTAGTGATTTGGGGATTTTCTCCTTTTGCTTCTCAGCATGAGGAAGCTGTCCAGCTTCAAGGGCAGGGATAGGTTGTCAAATGTCCCCACCCCATTCTATAGTGCCTCAGCTGATGGAGGGAATAGGGTTATCATCTGGTCTGTCCTTGTCCACTGGCTCCGCCATGCTGGAACTGGGTCCTAACGTTGTCATCCACTTATGGCCAACTTGTAGGAAGTTGGATACACAGAACTGGGTTCAGGGCATGATTGGACTGCCTTGGGCTCTGCCCATCTGTCCCTGAGTCTCACTTTGGGTCAGGAACACTGGGAAGACATCCCCTCTCCAAATTTCCCTACCTGGCTAGTCACCCACTGAGTCACTGGATGACCCCACCAGGCCAGCACAGTAGGGGGGGGTGCTTACAGGGGAATTGCCACCTCACTTAGCTTTAGTTTTTACTATATATTGAGCTTTCCTCAACCATTATTCTAAGCACCTGCCAACTATACTCCACTTATAAGATCAAAACCCTGAAAACCCCCTTAGCAACAGATAAACTGAGAGCCAAACACAAATACCCGCTGCCTCATCCCAAGGCCAGACTAGATGTGCACTCAGAGAGCACATCCCCTGGCCATGAAAAAAGTCATAGAATGGACTATTGCTCCAGCCCTACATGCATACACTCTTTCTCTTATGGATGGAAATCTAAATGCCTGAGCCCAATATCTAGTCAACATCAGGAGCATCCAAATTGGAGATGGGCTCAGAGAACTGAGAAAATCCTCACAACTGTTACGAGTCTCTCTTTCCAGTTTAAGGAGACAAACACAGTTCTGGGAATAGGAGACTAGGAGGTCCAACATTTTGGGAGGCTGGAACAAGAGCACAGCAGGTATGGCATTTGACTTGCATGCAACCAACCCAAGTTTGATCCCCAGCATCCCATATGGTCCTCCCAGACTGCCAGGAGAGATTTCTGAGCACAGATCCAGGAGTAACCCCTGAGTTCAGCTGGGTGTGGCCCCAAAATCAAAAGCCAAAAAAATTTAATAAAAGGTCTAACATTTTTGACAGATATGATTGTATATCTCAAAAGCCTTAGGACAGACTAGGGGACTAATTGAGGAGTCAGTAGCATATGCTTTGTATACAAGAAATTCAAGTTTAATCCCTGGCAACACAGGCCCCCCCCAGAGCACCATTGAATATAGCCCCAGTAACACCCAGGCACCAAAATATTGGTACTTGGTGCCAAATGGTATCAAACTATGGGGCATGACCTTTGAACCATCCAGTCTAATATATCAATATATCTAATATATCACCAAGAATAGCCCCTAAACTCCCTAGAGAACTCTTTCTGGAGGTCTGCCTTCCTCCTGTAAAAAAAATTGAGGGTATGTACATAATTAGATTCAATAATCCTATTTGTGTGAATTGATCCTAAAGCCATAAGGGATAAATGAGTGCATGTATAACAATGTGTAGATCATCACTGTCACAGAAAAAATATTTAAAGTGCTTTAGGGGTAGAGAGTTGATGAAATCACTGATGGTGCATCTATGCAGACAGACATGGCAGAGTTCTGGAAACAAGACCCAAATTAGGCAGTGTAAAGGATGCTGGACTGAACCAACATTCTGTGTGGGAGAGTAATCCAGTGGTTTTGCCTCAGGAGCCTTCAAATAGGTTCACACCATTGAAATCACCATTTGTGTCATTCACACAGCTTCTAGCTCACCTCCCCATCACAGGGGAGAATTTAATGTCATGGTCACTGAGTCATTATCTGCCTCATTATTTCCCTGTGTCCGGATCCTGCTAAGGAGCTGGAAGAGGATGTGATTAGTCCCACTTGCAGATTAGACCATGAATTGTCATTGGAAGTCCTGGATGTCTCTTCCTCCAGCCTTAGTGACTATGCAGATTGACAAAGGTTGGTCTGGATGAGAAGACCAGAGTCTAACTCAGCTGGAATTTTTAGACTGGGTTGTTATTGCAGTAGACCCTTCCAGTGCTAACTCACACTTTGTCCTAGAATGTCCCACTTGAGAATTACAAGGCAATACGTGCACATAGAAATGTAGATATTGGAGGATAATATGTTTCCATGGATACTATTTTAAAATATCTTCTGCACACCTATATTTATTGCAGTGCTATTTACAATAGCCAGAATTTGGAAACAACCAAGATGCCCTTCAATCGATGAATGGCCAAAGAAACAGTGGTACACATACACAATGGAATATTATGCAGCCATCAGGAGAGATAAAGTTATAAAATTTTCCTATACATGGATGGACATGAAATCTAATACACTGAGTGAAATAAGTCAGAGGGAGAGAGATAGACACAGAATAGTATCACTCATCTATGGATTTTAAGAAAAATAAGGGGGCCGCATGCCAGGATTTCTGGGTCTTTGACTGGTATGTTGGGGGCTCTGGGCAGGACAGCTAGCCACAGGCCCCCTGGGCTGACCACCTAGTCCAGGGGACCAAGATCCCCCCAAACCTGGTGGGTCTTCAAGGCCACGCCTGGTTAATCGGGCCCTGGGGGGAGGGGGGGAGAAATTCCTCCCTATGCATCCAAAAACTACAGAACCGCGCGGGGGCTCACGCCCCCGGGCGTACTTCATGTATTAAGAGTATTCCTTATTCTTATGTTATGTTTTACGTATCCAGAATCTTCATTTTGTATTGTGCCCTTTCCCACATCCCTACAAAGCTCTTTTTTATTCCTTTACTCTCTAACCCCCCCAAACATCTCTAATCTACATTACTCTTTTTAACTTCAGTAGTGTACAAGCCTAATCACAGACCAAAGCCGTGTATTATGTGTAACAACCCCAAACTGTTTCAAGATACATAAAATGGACACGTATTTCTTTAGAATATTTTGTGTTTTTTCTCTGACAGCTATAATTCTTACTAAATGTTGTCTTATATAGTGACGATTCTAACCACTTTTTATCTTCTCTTTTTGAGCTGTTTAACAAGGAATCTTAGAGAAAGAGTCCCCCAGATTAATGCTTATGATTTAACCATATCATGGGAATCGTTGGAATTGTTCTTATCACCCCCATATGCGCCAAAAACACCACGTGGCATTGCTCCTTTTTTGCATAGGCACATTAAAATGGGAAAATACTATACATACAAATAAGATCCTATCTAATAGAGATTGGAACAGACAAATCTTATAGTGCAAAGGGACCTTACACCCTGAACATTGACATAACGACCTGGCACAGACCTCAGAATAAAGGGCATTTCCCTGAACCAGGGAAGCCATCCACAAAGCATCCAGGCTGGTCTATAGCATCACCTGGAAGCAATCCTCTACCAAGGAAGACCCTACACTGCTCAGACATTGTCCTGCTCAAAAAAGACTTCCATTAACACTGAGAAGACTTAACAACAACAACGACCTGCTTACAGGACAGGGCTCCCTGCATTGCCCTTTGATTGTGAGGTGAAACCAGAGGACGCTCCACATCCTGACTTCAATGTAGGATATACAGATTCCAGGATCTTTAATACAGAAGCTTGATACTAACAACAGAGACTGTGTGAAAAATAAAAGTGTGTTGGCACTACAGACAATGTCTTGGATTGGACGATCTAGCTTGCCTGGAGCCTAGACTTGGTCTTGTGCCAGGAACCTTCAGGGGTTCTTTTTGTATTTAGGCCAAGGTTATTTCTTTCCATGTCCCTCATATTTTGGTGGGCCTATGCAAACAACAATTGCCACTCTAACACCATTTTTACTGTGCTCCTTTGACTCTAATCCTTAAAAAGAACCCACTTAAGATTTGAGGTTAACTTAAGCTAATATGCATGAATATGGAAATGTAAAAAAACGCTATGCCTGTAATGTTTAAGGAGTTATGTAAGTCTTATGGCTTTAGATTGCCTTGTGTGCTGTTAAGAAATATTATAGTGTGTTACAATCTGGGGACTTGAGGGACAAAGTAATTGTACATGGATTCTGTTTTATTTATCTTAATGTTCTTTGGATGAAATTTCAAAGTTAAGATATCAGCAAGGGGACTTCTGATAATTATGTTATGGATTGTCCTTTCACTGTAACTTTACCTTGTCCTCTTTCTTTGCATCCTTGTTCTCATAATTAAAAATAAAAAAATTAATAAAAAAAAGAAAAATAAGGGGCCGGGCGGTGGCGCTAGAGGTAAGGTGCCTGCCTTGCCTGCACTAGCCTAGGACGAACCTCGGTTTGATCCCCCAGCGTTCCATATGGTCCCCCAAGCCAGGAGCGACTTCTGAGTGCATAGCCAGGAGTAACCCCTGAGCATCACCAGGTGTGGCCCAAAAACCAAAACAAAATAAAAATAAAGTTTTTGTTTTTGTAATAATTTTCAGAGACAATAGAGATCAATAGAGATGAGGGCTGGAAGGTCCAGCTCACGATAGGAAGCTAACCACAAAGAGTGGTGAGCACAGTTAAAGAAATAACTACACTGACAACTATCATAACAATGTGAATGAGTAAGGGAAGTAGAAAGCCTATCTTGAATACAGGCGGGGGTGGAGGAGGGAGATGGGGTGGCAATTGGTGGAAGGAATGTTGCACTGGTGAAGGGGGATGTTCTTTTCTATAACTGAAACCCAACTACAAGCATGTTTGCAATCATGGTGCTTCAATATATTGAATATGAAAATAAAATAAAATATTGCCTAAAAATTGCTCCTAGCACACACTTAACAGCTGACCAAAAATATTTCTAGGCAAGAACATGTCAATATCATTCAGCTACTATGACATTTTTCTAAGAAGACCTGGATCCCGATGTGAAACCACATCCCCATCCCAGCTTCTTTCTTCCCTCCCTTATAATGATTTTTCTCTTCCATGCTTCCAGAGTCTAATTAGCTAGCTTTAGTTAAGGTTGCCCAATTCATCAAAACTGTCCTAACTTCAAAAGATAGGGGTTGGAACCTCAATCTCTTTCCTTTCAAGAATCTCTTGGAAGTTTCTATGCAAATGCATTTGACTCTTTTCTGAAGTCACCAAAGTGGACACACAGGGATTATAGGGAAGAAAACGTCTTTATCTCTCCCCAAACATACCTGCAGAGTCTTTTCTCTGGAACAATGACATCTTGCTTTTCATCTTCACAACTCACTGGAGTACCATCTTCACCTTTGAAAAAAAAAAGTAGAAAATAGGGCAACTTCTTTCAGCATTGGGGATAAACAATGTTTAAGTTTCCCAGACAAGACACAATTATTTTTATTAATAATGTTAACATACTAGTGGTTATGAGAAACCAAGCAATAAGGATGGGTTTGACAGCAGCAATAGCTCGTCGTAAAGATTGGAATTTGCCTAGGGAAATGTGCACTGTATTGCAAAGAAAAGTGCTGAAAAAGAAAAGAAAAGAAAAAGAGGAAGAGAGAGACAGAGATAAGAGAGAGAGAACAAAAATGTATGTCCTAGAAACAGAAAAGGCATCAGGGACGGTGAGAGGGAAATTGGGGATATTGGTGGCAGGAAATGTGTACTGGTGAAGTGTGTTGGACATTATATGACTGAAACTCAATCATAAACAACTTTATCTGTGGAGGGAAAAACAATTATATTATGAACAACCTTGTAACATTGGCATTTAAATGAAAAGAATAAATTTGCCGGGAGGTGAGGTCTCAGGATGCTTCTCTTCATAACAGATCTTTATTTTTTCAATTTTTTATTTTAAACGTTTGTAATTTGCAAAGTTATTCATAGTTGGGTTTTAGACATGCAATGTTTCAGGACCAATCCCAGCACCAGTGCCAGCCTCCCTTCATCAATATTCCAAGGGTCCATCCCATGTCACCACCTCTTCCCAACCTGCCAGCTTAACAGGCACTTTTTTAAGTTTGGTTGTTGAAATTTGGGCCTCCTAATTTCACTACTGTTGACCCTTGGATATTTAGTTCTGTCCTTTCCTAACACCACTAATGTACCTGAGACCCCTTAACCCCTGTTTCCTGTCATTTAATAGTGTCTTTCTGCCCCCCCCCAATTTCTTTTCTTCTCTTCACTATATTCTGGGTCAAGGGTGTTCTTGATAACTCCCACTTAAGCCATTGCATTTCTTCATGCACTTATTCTAAATACCACATCTAAGTGATATCATTGTGTAGTTAACCTTCTTCTAGCTTACTTCATTTAACATACTATCTTCCAGTCCATCCAACATCAGACGAGTGTATCATGAAGAGGTAGTACATATGCTCTATGGAATACTACATAGCTGTAAAGGATAACAATAACAGATCTTTAAAGGTTAATGGTTCTACATAATAAACTCTGAGCCCTGGAAAGTAGGTGGTGAAGAAACTATGCAGAATAAAAAGCTCCTGGGCTTCCAAGAAAATGGTTCTCAATCTGCAGAAGATCTTAAAAAGATGCTGATTGGGGCAACTGTGGCAGCAGTGGTTAGAGTTCGGGGTGAGCACAGTGATGGAGATGGGTGAGCACCATCTGCCTAATATGGTCTCACAATCTACATGGCTGCATGAACATGATGACAGTGATGGGGTATTAATATTTACTAGGATTTAATATTTAATAGCCAGTCACTTGCTCTAGAAATGAATTGAAAACAGAGAGGTCGGCTGTTGTCAGGGAAAACGAGCAACAAAGCAGTGAGAGGAGAGAGGAAGTAAGTAAAGAGAATAGAATGGCCAGTTCCACAAGGAGAATGGAGAAGCTTTGGGTATCTGTCTTCATTGGTTTTAAGCTGTTAAGGCAAAAGCATCACCACAAAATCTGGTCAAACACTCGTTTTTCTCAATTCATCCTTCCTACAACATTCTGCTTCGGTAGGTTCATCTCTCTTTCCTTCTGCTGTTTGGGGAAGGAATGGAAGATATTGTCTCCCTATTATACTAGCAAAGCCAATAGACAGACTTCAGGTAGCAAATCTACTTGGATCTGGCCTATCATGCAAGACATTGGTTGTCCCAGGGTCTTGCATTTTTCCTGAAAATAGTCAAACCCAACTGAGTATTACAAAATTCCTCAAAGGGTATTTGGAGATGTGATGTAGAAGGTAGATTTTGTGGCAGAGAGATCCAGGTCTCTCTTGATCATAGATACCAGCTGACAGCTGGAAAAAAAAACCCATAACATGATCAAAACTCAATTTTATTAATGAGCAAGTGAATAGATAGTCCTAGGTAATTAATGCATTTTAAAAGGCTCCACAGTTATTGTGAGAAGAACACAGTTATAATTCTTTTTTGTTTTTGTTGTTTTTGGGTCACACCCGGCAGCACTCAGGGGTTACTCCTGACTCTATGCTCAGAAATCGCTCCTGGTAGGCTCGGGGGACCATATGGGATGCTGGGATTCAAGCCACCGACCTACTGCATGAAAGGCAAATGCCTTACCTTCATGCTACCTCTCCAGCCCCTATAATTTTTATCAGAGAAAACTATTTAACTATATCACAGAAGGTCTGAGTTAATTTATTCCCTGCTTTTTATTTATATATTTTTGAATGTCTTCTATTTCTTTGGCACATACTTGAAAAAATACTGACATTTGACTCAATGACAAAAAGGAAGGAACAAGAAATCTACAGTCAGACAAATCAACATTCAAATTCAATTTCCCTTATGACCATTTTCCATCTGGTCAAGTTGTGGCATCCTTCTGAAGCTCTTACCTCATCTGTGATAGTGAACATCAACTAAGTCTCCTTTAGGTACCTCTGTAGATCACTGCATGATTGAGAGTGACACCATAAATGAAAACTAAAGCCTTGCACGTTGCAGTTACCACTGTTTCTAAAAACCAGAAACAAGTATAGTAGACCAGCTCTAAAATTGTACATTTGTTTCAGATCCTGCTAAAGACATTTCAAGGTCTTATCTCTAGGATTTGGGGAGCCTGGAAAGTTTATTTCTAGGTACAGGTAGATTTTACTCTCAGGGAGCACTAATACCAGAATTTCTCTTAAGATTATTTTAAACAGGGCCGGAGAGATAGCATGGAGGTAGGGCGTTTGCCTTGCATGCAGAAAGACGGTGGTTCAAATCCCAGCATCCCATATGGTCCACTGAGCCTGCCAAGACCAATTTCTAAGCATAGAGCCAGGTGTAACCCATGAGAACTGCCGGGTGTGACCCCCCCCAAAAAAAAAGATAATTTAAAACAATATGGTCAGGTACTAGACATCCTCAATGCCTTTATCCCTTGCCACTTCTTACTCTTTGAAGTTTAAAAACATCAAACTCAATTTCAAAGTTCCCTTAAGGACAGTGGAGTTATGGTCTGGGAAATAGTAGCTATTATCTTCAAAGAGGCACTTGGGAAGAAAGAACTTGGATTTTCTGATTTTATGAAAGGCTACATGAGATTAACATAGCCTTCTTTCTACAGACTTTTATTGTTTGTTTGTTTTGTTTTGTTTTGTTTTGAGATTATGCCAAGAAGAGCTCAGGGATTACTCCTGGCTCTGCACTCAGAAATTAATCCTTACAGGCTCAGAGGACCATCACGGATGCTGGGGATCTAACCCAGATCTATCACTTGCAAAGCAAAGGTCCTTCCTGATCTGCTTTTGCTCTGGTCAGTCCATTCACATTTGAAATTGAATGTAGATATCAAGACAGCAGCCATTTAGTACTTTGAAAGGAAATACAAAAGAATTCCCACAGCTCCATTTTAGAATTGGTGAACCAACACCTCAGTGGCAGAAACCACCTTTCCTTAACTTCATGCTATTAAAAAAATTAAACCATATAACAGACATATGCTACTTGCAGTTGAATAATATCTGACATGTTATAAATAGTCAGAAAAGTGGGGGCCAAGTGATAGCACAGCACAAGGTATTTGCTTTGCATGCAGCCAATCTGGGACTGACCCGAGTTCAATCTCCAGCATCCCATATAGTCCACTGAGCCTTCCAGGAGCGATTTCTGAATGCAGAGTCAGGAGTAACCCCTGAGCACTGCCAGGTGTGGTCCAAAACCTACTCAAAAAATCAAGAGAAAATTTGGACTGGACTTCATTTCTGAAATGAAATAAAATAAAATTATAAAACTGTATCTCAGTTTCAAATAAATTTATATTAAGTTATCCAATAGTTCCACATTCTAGTTGTTTTTTTAAAAATTACTTTATTTAAACACCATGGTTACAAGGTTATTCATAACACAGTTGGTATTTTTTTTACCATTACAAAGTTGTTCATAATTGAGTTTCATGTTATAGTTCTTAAAATCATCCATGTGTTATTAAATAATTTGGTAAAAAGCAACATTCTGACCCAATGTGTTACAGGGCTGCTTTCCCTTCCTTATGTTTAATTTTTATGGTCAGCTCATAAAGACAATCCTCACCCTTTTTCCCTTCTGTCTTTTCATCATCTGTGACTTTCATCCTGCCCCTTTGGCAACCTTTTGCATGGAACCATCTTGTGGGCTTGTCTCTGGTTAAATTGTCCGACACAGCCCGGTGCTTCGTGGTCAAGGGCTATGCAGGAGACTGGTGCTTGCCAACATACCTGTGAAACCTTGAACCTGAGGTACAGTGTGAAAACTCCCTTTGTAGTTCTTCTGCATTTGGTTCCCTATCTCTGTTGGGTGTTTGCCACAGCTAATGCAGGGAGAAGGGGGGGTGGGGACTGCCAGAGACATCGAGGACAAGAAGGGGAGAGATTCGTGTTTCTTGAGAAGTGTCAGTATGGGGGTTGGAGATGGTCGTTGTTTAGTATCCGTAGATAATTGTGTGCCTTGGTAGCTTTCTGAAGTTCAGGGCTGGTGTTCCTCTGGACACAGCCAGTAAAGCCAGGAGAAGATTGGAATTCTGGTTTGGTTTCTCCTCTACACACCACTGAGCTAGTCATTTCAGTTGGGACTGAAGCTTCTTCTCCAAGACTCAAGTTACTTCCGCATCACCCCTGTAAAATGACAGCAGCACTGACATTCTAATAGCCTTCTATGGAGCTGAGAGAGAGAGAGAGAGAGAGAGAGAGAGAGAGAGAGAGAGAGAGAGAGAGAGAGAGAACACATAAGTGCTAAAGGCACTTGAGCTGCACATAGCCATTCTAAGGTCAACTGCATAGGGTCCCTATACATGAGCACAGAGCCAATAGTAAGTTGTAAACATATTTGGATGTGGACCCACAATTTAAAAAAAATCCTTTTATAAGGGGCCAGAGCGATGGTGCAGTGGTAGAGCATTTGATTTGCCTTGCATGTGGCTGACCCTGGATAGACCTCGATTCTATCCCGCAGAGTCCCATATGGTCCCCCAAGCCGGGAGCGATTTCTGAGCACAGAGCCAGGAGTAGGCCCTGAGCATCACCGGGTATGGCCCAAAAATAAAAAAAAATCCTTCTATAAGGGTTGGAATGATAGTACAGCAGGTAGGGCATGTACCTTGCATGTGGCCAGCCTAGGTTCGATCCCTCACACCCCCAGTGGTTCCTAGAGCCTGCCAGGAGTGATTCCTGAGTACCGAGTCAAGAGAAACCCCTGAACACTGCTGGGTGTGGCCCTAAAACAAAACAAAATCCTTCCATAGCTAAAAAAAGTTTGTTTAACCTTCTGATTATAGGTAAAAATAGCAGGCTGGAGTCCCCAAAGGCAGAACATCAGTGGGGTGGAAGGAAGGAACAGGAAACCCAGGGTGTGGGCTGGCTCTGACTTCGGAGATGCATTTTCCCTTTCAGAATGCCCTGGATCTCTTAGCAGTGGAAATCTAATTAGATTTCATAGGAGACAAGATTGCTAAATGAAAGTACAGAGGAAAGAGAGCGTCTCAGAAGATGAACACATGTTCCGATGTGTTGGCATAATAAAGTGGGGGAACTCTATCCAGAGTCTGCAGCCATGACAGGGTGAAAGGGATAAACAGTTGGTTTGTTTAGGCTAAGTGAGGATTTCATCCCAGAATAACAAGGAACACAAGCCCCTTTAGAACAGACCAAGTAAGTGGCCAAAAATCATCATGTCTCGAATTCTTAATATCCACGATGCCCTTGGGGTTTGAAATCCTTCCCCACTGAAGGGCATTCCAACCCTTAAGCTTTTGCAAATTCCTGTTGTTTGCCAGCTTATTGGGGTCACCTGTAGGGAGGGACCACCCAGTGATGCTCAGGAATTATCTATCACTGGCTCCGCACTCAGGAATTAATTTCCGATGGTGTTCAAGGGACCCTATGTGATGCTGAGAATTAAATTGGGCTCAGGCAATTGCAAGGCAGAAAACACACCCATTGTACTATCTCTCTGGCCCCTAGGCGGTCAACTATTTAAGCTATGGTATGTGCACAGAGGCTTGCCAGGTTCAGTCCTAGTGTTCTGCAGCTCTTGCTGTGGAGGCCACACACCATGTTCAGCACACATGTGGCTCTGAGGAGGAAACTTAGAAGCTTAGAAACTTAGGAGCTTAGAAGCTCCTGCCTTGCAAATACAGGCAGAAGCTTCCTTCCGGGGAAAGCAAGATTTCTAGACCCCCTGCTCTGACTTTGGTTCTGATATGGAAGCAGGGAGGGGAGGAGAAACATGAGCGGAGCACAAAGTTAGACTCAAAAGATGCCCAGAGCAGTGAGGGCATATGGTGCTGGGGATTGAAGCTGGGTCAGCCCCATGCAAGACAATGTCCTTCACCTCAGTCCTATCTCTCCAACCCTAATCCTACTGTCACTGTAGCAGCATTGAGCATTCATCAGTGTCCAGTACTCTGCTACCTACTCTGTCCCATAACCTTATTTCGCCCGTGGGGAATTCCAGGAGGCAAGCACTGTTTGTCCTCGTTCAAATCAAGCCCAAGAAAGTTAAGGCCTGTGCCTGAGACACACAGCTAAAGGGGAGCTGGAGATAGGTTTTAAATCCCAACCCCAAATTTTCAGCAATTCCTGATACTTCCCATTCTTTTTGTTTTGTTTTGTTTTGTTTTGTGTTTTGTGTTTTGGTTTTTGGGTCACACACAGCTGTGGTGCTCGGGGGTTACTCTGGTTCTGCGCTCAGAAATCGCTCTTGGCAGGCCTGGGGTACCATATGGGATGCCAGGGATCAAACCCAGGTCTGTCCCAGGTTGGCCGTGTGTAAGGCAAATGCTGGTTATCGTGCCAGCTCCCCTTTCCACTCTTAACATGCCTTGAAATTCGATAGTCCCTTTCCTTCTAAAAGAATTTTGGTTTAATTTTTTGGGGGGTGCACATTAATGGTGCTCAGGGGACCATATGCAGTGCTGGAGATCAAATGGGAATCAGCCACAGACAATGTCAGTGCCTTGCCTTGCCTTGCCTTGCCTCCCCTCCCCTCCCCTTCCCTCCTTCCTTCCTTCCTTTTTTTTTTTACCTTTTTTGGATTTTGGGCCACACCTGGTAGTGCTCAGAGGTTCTTCCTGGCTCTGCACTCAGAAATCACTCCTGGCAGGCTCCAGGAACTATATAAGATGCTAGGCATAGAACCTGAGTCAGCCATGTGCAAGACAAATGCCCTACCACTGTTCTATTGTCTCTGCCCCTGTTCCTTCCTTTCTTCGCAGACATTTCCCTCACTCCTGAACTCTTCCTCTGCTTAGCAGAATTTTCCACTTTTCCCCATAATTAAAGCAAAAATAAGAGCCACATCTCTGTCCTCCCATCTCCCCCCCCCCCCCATCTACCAAACTTCTCAAGGGCATCTCCTGACATAAAGATTTACACTTTTATTCTTCACCAACCACTGGCTTCCCTGTTATTCACCCCCCAGATCATCAGCAACTTCCCACATTCATGCTACCTTAGAGGTGTTGCCAAGCAGGACAGCCAGGCAGCTGCCAAGGGTTTCTTTCTTAGGGTCTCTGATCCTATAAGGAGTGATTCCTGAATGCGAAGCCTGGAGTAATCCCTGAGCACAGCTGGGCGTAGCTCCCAAACATAATAAAATCAAATAGGGGCCAGAGAGATAGCACAGCAGTAGGGTGTTTACCTTCACACTGCCTATTCAGAACAGACTTGGGTTTGATCCCTGGCATCCCATATGGTCCCCCCAGCCTGCCAGGGGTGCTTTCTAAGTGCAGAGCCAGGAGTAACCCCCTGAACCCCAAATCATAATAATAATAGTAAAACAAAATGAAATTAAATAAAAACTAAATACATAAACCAGTACTGAAAGAAAGGAGCCAGCATTTACCCAGGCTTTGATATCTGGAAAGTAAACTCATGTCAGTGGGTCAGGAAGGGCAGTGAACTTCTCTCTCTCTCTCTCTCTCTCTCTCTCTCTCTCTCTCTCTCTCTCTCTCTCTCTCTCTCTCTCTCTCTCTCTCTCTCTCTCTCTCTCTCTCTCTCTCACACACACACACACACACACACACACCAACACACACACACACAGAGCAAAGGTGACACCAAATGCTCCCCCACTGCATTCCCTGAAGGGTTCATCTCTTCCCTGCAGGGCTCCTACTCTGTTAAATGTGAAAAGCAGCTGCAGCCAGAACTAATTGCTTAGGTCCATGAAGAGCCGCCCTGCCCACACAGAGCTCTGCTTCGCCTCCCAACGAAAACCAGGCAAATATTTAAAGAACCAAGTTTGGGAAGTGCAAGATTAGCGTGTCCTCCTGGGACTCTCACTACTCTGCTTGGGGATTTTCTGACATCGCCACGTCCTCTCCCTCCTCCAGGCTCTGGGTCTCACCCTTCCCACTCACACTCTCTTCCCTCACCCTCAGGCTCCTCTGTTTTGTGGGGGCCACTGCCTCTCCCTGCCCTGTGAGCCTTCATGTCAGGAGCACCAACAACTTTCGGAGAGAAGCCTGGACAATGATTCCATGAGTTTGCCTGTGTTACCCCGTATGTACGGATGTGTTTGGGTGTTTTTGTCCATGTTGATGGGGTACAGAAAAAGACAGATGTCCTGGGCCCCCAACTTCTGTTTCTCCTTGCAAAGGGAACCCTGAAGCTTTTGGTGGTGAAAAAAAGTCTACCTCTCTTTTGTTTTTCTTAGACGGCCCCTTCCTCATTCTCAACTCTGTCAGGTTTCATCATTCTCAGAATGATGAAAGTGTCTCCATTGAGCCAAATGAAACCTACCTTTTGGGACACATAAGAGGAAGTATAAGACTGAACTTAAGCCTTCCCAGTGGATAAATTATGGGCACATTTTCTCAATAAAGAAGACGAATGAATGCGACCATATTTAATTCCTGTTCACTTTCCTCCTTTACCATATTTGCCGGTGTATAAGACGACTTTTTTTACCCATGAAAAACTTCTTAAAAGTCAGGGTCGTCTTATACATCAGTATACGGCATGCAGAAACTTACTCCAGCTTCAGGGACCAGTGATCTGCCCCCCTCTTATCGCCGCATCCCATCCACCTGCCAGGCGTCATCACTCAGTCCTCTGCTTGTCCTGATCCTTCAGGGCACACAGAGGAGCTGAGTTACGGAGCACTGCATCCCATCCAGCCACCGGGTGTCATCACTGGTATGCTGCTTTCCGGTGCCCAGTCATCTGTTCAGCTTTTCGAAGACACAGAGGAGGTGCTCTTTTTCACTCTAGCTGTCCAATTAATCACTGCACCCCAGCCAGCTGCTCTTTGAGGAGCCTCTCTCCCTACTCTCAATATAGATCACTGTTTTATGTTTATATGTTTGATGACAAATAGCCTTATGTTTATAAGCGACAGTTTTCCAGCTAAGTACATGCATAACATAAGCATTTGAATTAACATTTTCATATGAAATAAAATATTACATTTTTTAATTTCCATTTGGTGTGCATTAAAAGAGAGGTAGTCTTATATGGCGAATATAGTCCAAACCCAGTATTTTAACAGAAAAAATAGAGGGTCGCCTTATATACCCAGTCATCTGATATGCCAGAAAATATGGTAGTTAGCAACTTTGAAAGTTTCAAAACATATCCAGAATCTCTTTACATGTGCTTTCAAAAAAATATATCCATTTAGTTAAATTAATGACTTGTTCTGAATCAACCTCTGATTAATTATTGATCCCATTAGTAACTCTGCAACCCCTTCCCTAAAAATAACCTTTTACGTTTTTTTCTTAGAGCCTCTAGATTTTATTCCAGCACACATTGCTATATTGTGAATTGAGCAGAGTGTTCTGTTAATTATAATTAAAATCTTGTTTTTCCTCCTAACTTAAAAACTTCTAAAATCATTCTGCGTCTTTCTGTGCGAAAGTGTTCTAAAATAGGGATAAAGAGGCTTTTTATCTCTTCATTGAACACTCTAGGTACTTCTCAAACTAGAGATTCCATTTTCCATTTCTCCAGTCTGCAATTTCATTCAAATGGCTTACTTTCTTTTATTTACTGATAATAAGACATTTTTATGAGTGCAGTCTCTTGCTTAAAACTTTCTAGTAGTTCTTGATTTTGCTTTATTCAATATGTTTACAACTTATTATTTTTATGGTTTTGAGGCCACACCTGGTGACTCTCAGGGGTTACTCCTGACTATGCGCTCAGAAATTGCTCCTGGCTTGGGAGACCAAATGGAACGCTGATGATCGAACCTAGGTCTGTCCTAGGTCAGCCGAGTGCAAGGCAAACGCCCTATGACTGTGCTATCGCTCTGGCCCCTATAATTTTATTTTTTATGAGACATAAATCTGTTTTACAATTCACCTCTGTCCACTTCCCTAAACATAGCCCCAATTAACTTCACTCGCAACACTCAACCATAACAGTTACATTCTTCCTACAAATATCTCATTATTCCATATCTACTGAAGCTCTTACTCATTTTGTAAATATCTGAATAACAATCCTAGTGAAGATAACAATAGTTGCTAGAAACTTTCCCTAGAATATTAGACTGAAGCATGATATACTACCATTGTATTGCCGGTTTCAATTGGGTTGACAATAAAAAGCCTTGTAATTTGATTTCACCAAGATACACATCTACCCTCAGAGAAGAAGATAGTTCAGAATGATGGAGTGCATGCATGGAATTTGATTTCCAGGACTACATGTCTTCTGAACACCATAGGATGTGGGCTTGGTGGTCCCAAAACAATGGTACTTGCTGAGGTGGAGGTGAAAAACTTCAAGCAGATGACCAAGGCCCTGGGCCCAATCACCATCCGGGACATTGCTAGAGAAACAGGTAAAGCTACTCCAGAGCCTTGTCTTGAAGTCCACCCTCATCACCGATGGCTTCACCCTATCAATCTCTTCAAGACAGCCATTGGCCTGCTGGGGCAGGGATGTGATGGCCAGCCCCCATCCCAAAGGCAGACAAAGAGAACCATTCCCAAGAGGCTCATGGCCCTTCTTAAGCAGCCACAACTGGTTAAGCCTAAGCATTTTATCAGTGGACCAAGACTGTTGGGAAAATCACTATTGAGAATATGGGTACTTTTTCATGATGTTCTTAGCATATGTTTTTATATGTAATAGACAAAAAATGGTTCTTTGAAGTGTGATCCACCACAAACTGATCAACTGTGAGGCTATCTTACTGTGATGCTTTTTCATTAAGAGGGAGATACCAATGGGAACTCTGAACCACATTTGGATTTTAATTCTAACCTCTCCTTAATGTTAGAATTTTCTATATGCTGACCCTGAAAAGATAGGTTGAAGCCATTCAGTGTTGCATATGGTGCTAAGATGCTATTACATTAGGTAGCATTATTCTATTAGGAATTATATTGATGACACTGAAGAGAAGCAGGGTAAAGATGCGAAGAAGAGTGTCTGTGCATGCAAAATACAGAAAGACAAAAATGACCAAGATTCTCTACAAAATGCTTCAGTGGAAGAGCATGATAATTAGCTAAAAGTTATAAAATTATTTTCAAATTCTTCAGTTAACTTTTCTTTTGGGGAAATTTTTGATAGAAAGAGGCTTCTTTCATTCATCTATTTAAATTTATCTCTGTAGTTCCTTATAGTCCTATAATCATGTTTGGGGAAACATCTATAGAATACCAGTTTCATTTATTTCTGAGAATAACGTCTCATTTCTCTATTTCCTTTGTCTCTCTTGTCATGTTTACCAGTTTACCAATTCATTTTTTGTGGGTTTTTTGGGGGGAGTCATACCTGGCAGCACTCAGGGGTAACTCCTGGCTTTATGCTCAGAAATCGCTCCTGGCAGTCTTGGGGGATCATATGAGATGCTGAGATTCAAATCATTGTTCTTCTGCATGCAAGGCAAATGCCCTACCTCCACACTATCTCTCCAGGTCCCATATTTACCAATTTTATTGACCTTTCAGAAACATTTGGTTTCATGGGCTTTTCTCTTTGTTTCTAAATTTCCTATTTCATTTTTCTGCAGTTCTAGGATTGTGTGTGTGTGTGTGTGTGTGTGTGTGTGTGTGTGTGTGTGTGTGGTATGCGCCTAAAGATTCTAGAGGTAAAATTAGGATATTGCTTGGAGCCATTACTTGTGTAAAAATCAGGGTAAATATAGTTTCTTTGAAATACTTTGATCATAATCTTTAAAATTGATGGAAACAAAATGATATTAATATTGAAGTATTCAGAAAACTTTGTGACATTCTTTTTTCTCATTGTGCAGATTAATTTTAATGTTTATGGAGAATAGTTATGAATTGAACTAAGAATAATATTAAAAGGCAGAAGGGAAAATTGCAATATAAAATATACAAATAAATTAATTTTTCTAAAAATATGTCCTAGTGTATGTGTATTGCGTCAGAATATCATTATTATATAGATAAGCACATAAAAATACTATGTTTTGGTTGTCTTGAACCGAAGCTGGTGTTATTCAAAAAAGACATCTGCGTCCAAGTCCTGGGGTTTGGGGGTTTTATTATTTTTTTAGGGTCTAAGCCCAGGGGCAAGCTCTTAGATGATTTTTTTTTTATTTAGGAGGCATATTCACAAATAAATATGCTTTGTGAAATCCCTGTCCTTGAAGTGGACTCTCTTATTTTTTCGCTGTTTGCTTTTGCTGCTGCTGCACAAGAAGAGGAGCAGCTTTCCAGGGGCCCGCTTAGTCCTTTTTTTAAGGATGCCCTTAGGTGGCAGAGCCCGCAAATGGGGTACCGACAGGGCTGGGTGGTCTCTCGCCTGCCAAGACACAGAGCACAAGGATGCGTCCCAGCCTCGGCCTGTGAGGTCACGGTACTCCAAAAGCCACATGACCCACAGTACCCCCACAAATGCCCCAGGGCCGCCACCCCGTTTCCATGGCCCCCCCTCACTCCACTCTCTATGTGCAGGACAGACAGTTCCAGGCCCTGAATTGTTGCAGGAGAAGAATAGTCACCTGGTGGGGCCCTGGGGGACAGTTGCCATGGGGGGCCGCAGGTGGAAGTCCTGCTGCCTTCCTGACAGGTCCCGGCCACGTGCCAGTTCCGGGCTGGCCTCTTGCCTGCCAAGAGAGAACACAAGGATGTGACCCAGCCTCGGGCCTGTGAGGTCACGGTACACCAAAAAACTCATAACCCACAGTACCCCCCAATTGTCCCCAGGGCCACCACACCCCGCTTCCATGCCCCCCCCCCCGCCCGCCCCGTGCAGGCCAGGCCTTGCCAGGCCCTGAATCCATACAGGAGAATAGTCACCTGCTCAGGAGGTCTCAGCTCTGGGAGGAGGGCTCCTCTTGGGTGTCAATGGCCCCCTCTGCAGGGAGAAGGGTGCAATCAGTGGGCAGCAGCAGAGCTTCTCTTCGGCACCCAGGTGTGACCACAGCCAGCTCTGAGCCTCCAGAATCTGCCCAGCCACCACAATCACCCACGGAGGCGCCTCGTTCTGGCAAGGGCCTGTCCAACCATCTTCAGGGTCTCTAAGCCCATCCAAGAAGCCCCAAGGGCACAGTTCTCTCAGGGGACCCGTCATACTCTCAGGGAACGTGGCCAAGTTGAGGCCCAGTTCCTGCCCCCCCCCCCCCACCGCCCCACTTGAGGACAGCAGCCACTGCCCAGCTCATCCTTCATGCCCAGGGATGGGTCAGCCTGACTCCCCAAAGTCCCCCAGGATCTGCCTTTCCTCCCACCGACCGCTCCTTTCCGGGCCGGGTTCTCTGGGGAACAGTGTCTACACTGTCATCCTCAGAGTTCCTGGCCTGGGACTATTGGCAGGAGAGGAGGGTGCCCCTTGGAGGGCTCGGAAAGCGGCTCTTACCCGTGTGAGCACAGCCTTTCTCCTTCAGGAAGGCCCTGACGGCCTGAGAAGAAAAGGGGTAGAGGTGGGGCCTCGGGGCTTCTCAGAGAAGCCTCACCAAACAGCCAGGACCACTTCAGGGGTCTCAGGGTCAGGTCTCTGCCTTGACTAATCACAAAGATACTAAAACCGTGGGATTCTCCTCAGAGTGAGGCCCAGACTGTTGGTGCCGGCAGAGCTCTGACAAAGAAACTCTAGAACAAGGTCCTGATCCGTGTCCTTCCTCGGGGAGCACCCTGGTCCCCTCTGCTGAGAGCTTCTCAGAAACCCATTCCCACTGTCCTAGAAGCTCAACAAAGTTGAGGCCCCACATGTGCCTGTGGCTTGTGTTGTGCAGAGCTGAGCCCCAAAGAAACAGCCAGTTCTCTAGCAGCATTGCCTGTGGGGGCTTTCTCTCAGACCCTGCCACAACACCCAAATTGTCTCTGCACTTGGGTGAAATTGGCTCTCCCTTCACTCTTTATCCCTGCCCCTTGAGTCTTTGAGAGAAGTCAGAGTCTACCCTACTTCCAGAGTCCCAATCTTGGTGTTTCTTTGGTGTTTCCATCTTAGATCCTGGCCCGCTTCTAAACCCCAGCGACTGTCCCCGTGTCCTTACCTTATAAAATAAAGTGAAAAAGAAAACGGACAACAAAATATAGAATGAGTCAATCATCTCTCAATCCAAAATTTTGCCTATGGCAAATGAGCCTAGAACCTGCTGGCCCTGCTTATATAGGGTCCGTGACATTGTGGGCACCGAAGTCAAAATGGGCCACAGGACAAGTAGGGGACACCATAGTCATGGAAACTACGGGCCCTACCACTCTACTACTATTACTACTACAATAGTAATATTATTACTATTAATAATAATACATTAATTGTTAATTATTATTATTACCTTGTAACCTTGAGTAACCTGTAAACTTCAGTAACCTGTAACCTTCAGTAAAGAATTTGGCCTTTCAGAGCCTCAGGTCCTCCATTTGAAAAATGAGGTATAGTGTGGAGATTCAGTGGAAAAGTAAGGAAAAGGTCCAGAGAGATAGCCCAGAGGTTAAGGTGCTTGCCTTGCACAAAGCCAGTCCTGATTTAAAACCCTGAGAACTCCAAGATTGAGTCCAGAGTACAGAGACAGGAGTAAACCCTGAGCACCATGGGGGTATGGCCCAAAATCCTAAATAAAGATAGAAATCTTTAAAATAAAAAGTAAAGAAGGTAATTAGGTAGACACTGAGAATCTATTCGGGGAAAAAATTCAACTCATAACAAGTCCCACTGGAGATTTCAAGATTGAATATTGATTCATCTATCAAGACAACGTCTCTGGGCTAGGGCAAGTTTGTTCTGACAGTAGGCAATGATCAAGAATACAGATCTGAAGCCTAAACAGGAACTGAATGCTGAAAGGAGATAAAGTGATAGACATGATACCCCTTCAGTAGCAGTATTGCAAACCACAGTGTCTAATAGGGAAAAAAAATAAGGAAAAGCAAAACAGAGAGGAAAAATAATGTCTGCTACCTACAGATGGAACCCCATAGACCAACTGTTCCAGGGGACCCCATAGAGTAACTAACTATGCTGGGGATTCTCATTGAGGTGAAAATTTCAGAAACACTGCTTCAGAGATGGGGAAGAACAGAACAAAGAGGGGTGCCATCTCCCCATGATTAGTAGTTACTCTCAGGCTTGACTCCAGGCCATCCCTCCTCCCTCTCAGGGAACTCAAAAACACGATACAAAAATTCCTTCCTCACACCTATGTTCATTGCAGAGCTGTATATAATAGCCAGAATCTGGAAATAACCAAGATGCCCTTCAACAGATGAATAGCTAAAGAAACTGTGGTACATATAAACAATGGAAGATTATGCAGCTGTCAGGAGAGATGAAGTCATGAAATTTTCCCATACATGGATGTACAAGGAAACGATTATGCTGAGCGAAATAAGTCAGGGGGAGAGAAAGCGACCCAGAATAGTCTCACTCATCTATGGGTTTTAAGAAAAATAAAAGACATCATTGAAATAATTCCCAGTGGGGTCCCGAGAGATAGCACAGTGATAGGGCATTTGCCTTGCACGTAACCGATCCAGGATGGACAATGGTTCAAATCCTGGCATTCCATATGGGTCCCGCGAGCCTGCCAGGAGTGACTTCTGAGCACAGAGTCAAGAGTAACCCCTGAGTGTTGCTTGGTGTGACCTAACTCCACCCAAAAGAAAAAAGAAAAATAATTCCCAGAGATGAGGGCTGGATAATCTCACCATATGAAGCTCACCACTAAGAGTGCTGCTCACCACTAAGAGTGCTGAGTGCAGTTAGAGAAATAACTGCACTGACAACTATCAAAACAATGTCAATAAGTAAGAGAAGCAGAAATCCTATCTCCAATAAAGGCGGAAGGGTGAGGGAGGAGGGAGATGGAGGCATTGGTGATGGGATATGTTGCACTGGTGAAGGGGATGTTCTTTTTAACTGAAACCCTACTGCAATCATATTGGTAAACACGGTGTTTATATAAAGATATTAAAAATAAAAGAGTTCTAGGTAAGGGAGATTACCTATCAACCCTACGGGCACTTTTATTGCCCACTCTGTTGCTCCGGAGACATACGTAAGCCCAGTGTTTGTGTTTATATTTTCCCTCACTGTCCCTGGCTATATTCTGCTATGTCCTGCTACCCTACATGTATCCAAGCTCCTTTGCAGTGTATAAGCATTGTTGGAATAGAATAATAAAGTGTCTCTTGTCATCAGGCTGGGACCCCTTCTTTCTAGGGCCTCAGGTATACCATGTGGCCACATGGGAGGACAAAGTTGACTTTCACTGGGTGACTGGGTCAAAGCACAGCTTTTCTGATGTTCTATTACTCAGACAGTTGTAAATGTCCCCGGATTCCAAGAGGAGCAACACAGACTCCTAGGGTGAAGACTATAGACTGCAGAAACTTCAGGTGTCAACCATCTTTAGAGATGACAGTTAGGCCATCTTTGACTTCCTTTTCCCTGCCTAGCTTTGCAAGAAGTTCATTGTGTCTGATATAGTTATTGCCTTCACACTCTCACACACAAGTATCCATTGGAGTTGAAAAAGAAAAAAATTAGTCAAGCTATCTGCTTCCAAGACACCGCACAGACTTTATATCTGCTTCTGAACAGGTCTGGATTTTCTGCTACTAGCTCAAACAGCTTTAACTACATTTCCTTTGTCTGGCTTCTCAGAAGGTGGTTCTAGTGTGTGAAGGAGAACAGTCCTGTTCTGTGTCAAGTGTAGTCAGGATTTAGAACCAGCTGATCAAAGTCAGTGATCTATCCTTCTACTGCCTTGAGGGTCTAAGGTGTTTTACTAAAATGTTTATATGCTAAAAGAATGAGCTGATGTCTAATTTTTGGTCTTATCTGGACCACCATGCCCTGTCAATGGCCCCTTCCCACTCAGGATCTTAAGCAGTTCACTTTATTTTGATGACATCATATGGCATGATATGGATTGAATTCACCTTCCATAGATAGCTGTTTAGCTTGGTTGCAATCACCTGACATAAAGGAGCCAATCCAGTGGTCTGGTGTGCAGAATGAGCTGAACCACTCAGATTCTTTCACACAGGCATGTTGACCAAACAAGGTCGTGGAAACAAGCTGAAAGTTGTGAAGGCAGAAGGCAAGAATGGAACCACCTTCAACATCTAATGCCAGCTAATCTATGAGGGTTTAGAACAGGCCAATGGGAGGAATAGAGAACAAGCCCAAAATAAATTTTGAGTTGTACATGATGTTTCAAAAAAGAGAGAAGATGGTCATTAGATTCAGTCTGAGGACTTTTCATTCCAGTTCAGAAATTTTTGTCAAGTTACCACCCTCTTTTTTTTTCTGCTAGATACAATAGTGAGTGTTTTTCTTAATTTTTGAGTCCTCTCCATATTTTATTTCATAGTCTACCAACAACACAGCTGGTACCTATTTCGTCACACCTTCCACATCTCTAGTTATTCTGTGGCTCCTGAACAATCGCCATCTGGACAGATGGGAGATGTCTCGTGGTTGCTCATATTTTCTTCTTGATTAGTGATATTAAGACATCTTTCTTAGCTTGGTTGGAAGGCTTTGAGAAATGGCTATTCAAGTTTTGCCCATTCTTCAATCAGGTTTTACATTTTTGCTATGAATAAAGTAAATGTAATGAAAGCACACAAAAAAATATCATTCTATCTTTTTAAAGGCTGGAAATCCTAATGGGAGGAGCCCAGAGGAATCTGGAGTTCACAGTCACCCAGTGAAGTCAATCAGACACAAAAGGACACATGCAGCCTGGTGTCATTTGCCTGAGGAATTAAAATAATCCACCTCAGAGAAACACAGAATTGAAAGGGGAAAATGGCATGATAAAGATTCGCTGTTTAACAAGAATCCTTTCAATAGGATGAGCAGAAACTGAGAGATTTGCAGTCAAAGGACCAGAAATCTTAGTACAGTGGGTAGGACACTTGCCTTGTATATGTCAACTATGTTCAATCCCCAGCACCTCATAAGGTCCCCAGAGCACCGCCAGAAGTGATTTCTAAGCAAAAAGTCATGAATAAGCTCTGAACACTGTCTCACTAAAAAAACATTGGGAGGGATTAGAAAGGAAATTTGGGAACAACGGTGGAGGGAAGTCAACACTGGTGGTGGGATTGAACCATTGTCTGTTTAGAATTCAACTATAATTGGGGCCAGAGAGATAGCACAGTGGCATTTGCCTTGCAAGCAGTCGATCCAGGACCTATGGTGGTTGGTTTGAATCCTGGCCTCCCATATGGTCCCCTGTGCCTGCCAGGAGCTATTTCTGAGCAGATAGCCAGGAGTAACCCCTGAGCACCAAGGGGTATGGCCCAAAAAACAAACAAAGAAGTCAACTATAATTAACTTTTTAAAATCATGGTGCTTTAATAAGGTAAACATTTTGTTTTCAAACTGTGGTCAAAGTAACCATCCTTTAGCATTCAATTACAAAGATAAGAGAGTGGTTCTTGTGTCAAGTGTCTTTGTCATGTTTTTGTTTTGTTTTGTTTTGTTTTGTTTTTGTTTTTTGGGCCACACCCGTTTGATGCTCAGGGATTACTCCTGGCTAAGCACTCAGAAATTGTCCCTGGCTTGGGGGGACTATATGGGACTCTGAGGGATCGAACCACAGTCCTTCCTTGGCTAGTGCTTGCAAGGCAGACACCTTACCTCTAGCGCCACCTCACTGGCCCTGATGTTTTTTAAAAGCATCTTTTATTTATACAGACCTCTATTGCTGGCCAGTACCCTCACTGCCTTACCTGCCTGGGACATACATTGCCCTGTTCAACAAGAAGAAAACAAAGTCCTTGAAGAGAAATCCATTTACCAGAGGTGAAACAGCTATTATTCAGCAGCGTAAAGCCTGAAGGGCTCAGTGTTTGAGAGGCCTGGACTCTTTCTTCCTCAGTTTTTGTGAAAAACACACCCCTTTCCGGCTGCAGAGATTGTACAGGGGTAAAATAATCTTGCCTTCAGGCAGCAAACCCTGGTTTGATCCCTGGCTCTGTGTTGCTTCTTGAGCACCACCAGATGTAGCCCAAAAGACCGTCCCTCTGTGAGGGAAAATCAATCCCTTTCTGATCTGCCAACCAAGGCAATCCCAGCCCCACAGCACACATTCTTTAAGGCTATCACAGCTAGGAGACATTTTAGCAATCACCCCAGCTGTGACAGATGGCTTTGTGTGGGAAGGTTCAACTTCCTGATGGAATTCTTTGACTCCACCCTTCCTTTAATCGACTTCTTGGCTATGTCTGTGGGAAACTCTCCTTCTTGGGTCACCCAGCTGATCCAAAAGTCCTCAACAAGGAAGCCTTCAAACAAAGTCCATTAGACAGCCTCAGAGGAAATCTTCCCAGCAGAGGGAGAAGGAAGAGAAGGGTGTAAGTGCAGAATAAAGAGGAGGTGGTGATAAAGAGATTTCTCTGCATTGATTTCTTTGTCAATGATTAGTCTTTAAAAGTCACTTTTAAGCAGCAGCCCTCAGTTGTCCAAGACATTAGGTAGAGAGAGACAGAGAGAGAGAAAAAGAGATAGAGAGAGAATCAAATTCTGAATCAGATCAACTGTGATCTTTCATTCACCTGACAAGGCATTGAACTTGGTAAATAGCACCACAAAGTTTTATGTACAAATAAAGAGTGGGCTCTGGGGGGACAAAAATGTGAGAAGTTGAACTTCAGAACTTGAATCTCCTTCATAGGCATAACCTGCCCTGAGCTCAGAAAAGAGACAGAAAAGAGAAGAAATGAATTTATTCTCCATCTCAGCATCTCAACCCACTTCCCCCTTTCTGGTCATCGTCAGTCACTGTAGCTGCTCCAGCCCTTCTTCCCCAGTCTTGTCATTCTTCAGTTCTGGCCCACACCCTAGAGAAAGATAACTAATGGTTAAACTACTGTTAATTGGATGATAATGTAGTTTACATCAAGGGGACCACCTCCCCACGAACCCAAGATTAGAGATGGGAAAAGAGGACCAATTCCAAGAGTATAAAGACTTCTAAACACAGAGTCTTTGATGGAAGAAGAATGAGCAGTGGTATGGAGAAGGCTGGGAATGCTGCCAAGACGAAGATGTTGTTGATAAATAAATGAAGATGGAGCTGAAGAGATAACGCAACAGGAAGGGCAATTGGCTTGCCTGCAGTCAACCTGGGCTCAGTAACACATATGAGTACCCATGATTCCTCAGGTTCTGCCCAAAATGATTCTTGATCATAGAGTCAGGAGTAAGTCCTGAGTACTGCCAGGTGTGCACCCCCAGAAAAGAAAGGAAATGAAGGGTGTATTCTCTCAGTAGTCTCCCACATCGATTCATTGATTTTGTCGATTTTGGTCAAGCACCAATCTCAAACAAAGCATGTACTCTCTACCTGAGTCACACCCCGAGCCTGAAGCAAGTTGAAAAGAGAATCTTTTGGATGCAATCCCTTTCAAGGATGACCTGGACCAACATCAATAACCTTATCCACAGTCATGCCAAGCCATGCTCAAGAGGCTTGTTAGTTGCTTTCTTGGTTTCATGAGGAGAATCTTAAGCACACGAGTACTTAGAATAAATCTAGTAGAGGGGCCGGGCGGTGGCGCTAAAGGTAAGGTGCCTGCCTTGCCTGCGCTAGCCTTGGACGGACCACGGTTCGATCCCCCGGTGTCCCATGTGGTCCCCCAAGCCAGGAGCAACTTCTGAGCACATAGCCAGGAGTAACCCCTGAGCGTTACCGGGTGTGGCCCAAAAACCAAAAAAAAAAAAAATCTAGTAGAATTCACTTACATTCCCTACTTCATGGAGGTGGGAATCCAGTAGCCTATTTAAGTCTGTTAAATTTAAGCCTATTAAGTCTGTTGCAGCTGAGAAGGTTTCAGTTCAATTCTAGAATGCTCCATTTCTATCCCTAGGACTATCCTCGGTCCTGTACCAAACCAGTAGTAATCACATTTACCTAATCATATCCTTACATGTTCTCATTTGATGTTTACAACAACCCTACAAGCTAAGTATGATTTTTTTTTTTTTTTGGGTCACACCTGGCAGTACTCAAGGTTACTCCTGGCTCTACGCTCAGAAATCGCTCCTGGCAGGCTTGGGGACCATATGCTGGGATTCAAACCACCGACCTTCTGCATGCAAGGCAAACTCTTTACCTCCATGCTCTCTCTCCGGCTCCTTACTATGATTCTTATCATCATTTTATCATTAAACAAACACAGACAGAGAGAGGTGGAGGAACTTCGCCCTGGAATACAAACTATATGTAGAGTTAAGTTTGGCTTAGCTGGGCTCTGAGCTCAAGAACTTCCCTTGTGCCATGCCTTATATCTCGAGATGAGTTCTGGTTTAAGTGCCATATGCCCAGGTAAAGTCAACAAAGGGAAGTCAGATATGCCTGAGGAGAAAATATTGCATTCTTGATGAGAGGAGGCAGATGCAGCTGGAAGAACTCATTGGCTTTTTTCTCCTCTGTTTATGGACATATCTGAGCTGCCAAAAGCTAAAGCAGCCCCTATGGAGGAAAGGCAGGGAAGACCAACACCCTAACCTTACTGATTACTCACTGCACTTCACCATTGACTGCTCACCCAACACTAATGAGGTTCCATTAGTAACCCAAGTCTTTCCACTCTGCAGGTCCATCCCCCAGAACATGTGACTTTCCTGGACAGTCAGAAGGTTTCACAGCAGAAGATCTGCTCTTCCATCTAAGCTGCTTGCCACAGAGAAAGGATGACAATCTACAAACTATTGCAACTTCAACATTTCAACTGTGCCTATCACCTCCTCCAAGCCTTCCTTGGTGAACTGATTCATCCTGGATCCAAGAGACATAAGATTACACTGTTGTTTGTACAATCTCTCTTCCAGCCCACAGCCTCACCCTTTCCTCTTGTGTCAGTTCAACACAAAGCAAAGCTGTCCTCAAGCCTTCCTGTGCCTTTTCGACTCTGCAGTCACCCAATGGTTGGCAAGACCCATGATTATTTCACTCACTTCTTCAACTGCAGGGCCACGACACTCACAAAACACAACCCATTTGTCTCCCACAGAAGGCACCCATGGGTCTTACTCAGGAAAACTGTTCTAGAAATAGAATGAGACATGCTTCAGGACTCAGAGAGTGAGTCCTCACTCTTCTCCTCCCAGAGCCTTTATGGGTGAGCTTGTCCAGGGCCTTCTCCAAGTACATGCAGTGCTTCTCTTTGACATGCTCAACACCCCCCCTGAAATGAATTAAAATTTGTTAAAAAAAAGTAACTGGGGAAGGGGAGCTGGAGCGATAGCACAATGGGTAGAGTGTGTGTTTGCCTTACAAATGGCCCACCCAGGTTCAATCTCCAGCATCCCGTATGGTCCCCCAAGTCTGCCAATTTCTCAGTTTAGAGCCATGAATAACCCGAGTGCCACCAGGTATGGATCCCCCCAAAACAAAACAAAACAAAAAAAAATTTAAAAGTAAAGTATGGATTGGAGAGGCAGCAGGCATTTCTTTTACCTTAAACATCTAATCTTCAGATAGAGTTTTGGGTAGGGAGATTAAAGAAAAGTTTCTCTTCAGAAAGATAAGGATAATAATCATAATCCTTCAGTGAGTCTATAGCCCCTGATATGTGCAATCAATTTAAGATATTGCTGTCATTTTAAAGATGTGGAAACAGATTAATAAAAAAGTTGCCACCTTCTAAGACTGGAGATATAAGTCTCAAACTGGAGTGCAGGGCCAGTTTGCAAGGAGCCTCCAATTTGATGCCTGGAACTCAGAATCTCTGGCATTCTCCCTGGCCTGAACACCACTGTTGTGGTCCTAGCACCACTGGGGCCAAGTACTGAGACATATAGGACTCATAGGCTGCACATTACCAGAAGTGGTTTTCAGGCACCCTCCAAGTCCTACTTGCGAGCTCCAAAATTGAATCAAGTCATAGAAAAGCTAGCTTCTGGGACTGGAGCCCTAGTGCAGAAGCTAGGGCATTTGCCTTGCACATAGCCAACCCAGATTAGATCCCCAGCATCCTATATGGTCCCTTGAGCCTGCCAGGAGTAATTTCTGAACATAGAGTCAGGAGTAACCACTAATTGCCATTGACCCCAAAACAAACAAACAAAAAGCTAGTAGCTTCTAATCAAGCATTCCCTAAGTGCTAGTCTGCTAAACTCTATCTATAGAGTTTATAAAAAGCTTAAAATATGGATTTATATAAATACACACACAATCCAGTGAATTTCTACAAATGCATTTTGCGATATTGATCTATCTATTCAGCTCTTGAGCTAGGTGAAAATCATTTTGTTTCTGAGAGATACTTCTACTCCTAGTCTTACCTCGTGTGAAGAAATTGAAGTAAGGAGTATATAAGCCTTCATAGACGTACTAGATTTCATCCCCGGCAGCCTGACCACACCTAAGGTAACTCTATAATTTACCGTGAAAAGCACCATTTTCTGGAGGTTGGAATGGGCATCATTTATAATATTATAATATTATAATATGACCATAATAATAGGTGTGAATCAGGAGTGTCCCAGGTAAGCCAGAATATATATATATATATATATATATATATATATATTCATGTTTGCTCTCCAGACCTCAATAATCCAATGGACTGATATATTTCTCTCCTCCCACCTGAAATACTTTCTGTGATCAATGCATGTCACCTATTTGTTTGTTTGTTTGTTTGTTTGTTTGTTTGTTTTTGCCAACTCTCAAGGTTAGATGATGAAGGCATAAGTACTCAGGAATCTGGATATCATCGAATTAACTAAGACCTCCCAATCTGCACCCCAGCTTTCTCAGGATAGTTACACTGGGAGGCAGTTAGAGTGTATTGTGCCCAAGAGCCAGGCCCACCTGCCTCGGTGGATGAATAACACATCAAAGAACTACTGAAATGGGCTTTCACCGCCAGAAAACAAGGTGGGCTTTGAGAAGCCACTGCTGGATATCACTAACTCAGCTAAAATGGGGGTGGGGTGGGGGTCAGTAGACCACACTTGCAGAGACAGGGTCCTTTGCACACCTACACATAATTGTATAGTGGTGGGCCCTTCCTCTAGGCGGGGATGCTCCTATGCTTAGCCCTCACTTGGAGTTTCCTGAATACCACTTTAACATCACTTTCATTTGGGAGTAAGAGAAACATCAAAAGCAATGGACATCTTGCTCAGGGGTAGAGTGACAGATGCCAACCCATGGAATCAGGACACTTAAAAAGCACAACATAAATGACACCAACCATTTGCCACCATAAAATGAAGAGACACAAACAAAGACTCCGTTAAGAAGACCCCAATTCTGTGCTCAGAGGTCTTTCCTTGGAGGATTCATAGACCATGCAGTGTCCTGGTCTTCTAGATGCAGAGGTGTGCTTTGCCCTCTCTGGGCCTATTTTTTGTTTCCTTATTTTTTTTTCATTAAAATTTTAATTACTTTTACTTACTCACCATAGTTTACAAGATTGTTCATCATACAGTTGGTTTTTTATTTCCTGTTACAAAGCTGTTACCCTCCTTTCAGCACTTAGTTCTGGTCCAGATGACTTATTTTCTGACTCTTCATTGTCATCGTGTGTCTCATTCTCTGCCCTGAACTGCACCTCTCCTACTCGCCTGCATTTATGGCCAGCTTCCTACCATGACTAACTGGTCCTCTTGGCCTAATTTTTTATGCCCCTTGAACTAACTTAAAATGATCCTCATTGGAAGCAATGATACTCATAAAATCAAAGATTTGATGAGCCAGTTCACTTTCTGGGAATGTTTCACTAAATATTAAATAGTCAGGAAAAGCTTAGTCACTAACTCAGCCTATGACCTTCAGGCAGGACCCCAAATCCCATGGTTACACTGACCCCCCCAAATTAACTAAGGTAGCTACAGCTGCTTTCTCTGGGCTATGGCTGCTGCTGAGTTTCATCCAGGAACTGTCTAATCTCGTGAGATTATATTCAGCTTTCCCCAACACACAGTCTGTAGCAGGTTTTTATTCTCTGGGTGATTTTATTTGTTTTAGGGCCATGCCCAGAGATGCTCAGAGATTACATCTGGCTCTGCACGCAGGAATCACTTCTTCCAGTCTCAGGGAATCACAGGGGATTCTGGAGATCGAACTCGAGTTGGCTGCATGCAAAGCAAATGCCATCCCTGAGTAATAATTTTTAAGTGGGGGGACCCTGGATGCACTTTGAAAATGACCCTTTCTCCCCTCTATTCTGATTTGCAGTCTTAGATTGTTTCCATATTCGTGTGTTTTCAGATTGCTGTCCATATCCTCAGTAACTCTCCTCACATGTCCTCTTTCTGGAGGCATCACTCACTCTGCAGCAAAAGCTTCCACTCGTCTGCAGCTATCATCCCCAAAGGTCACACAGCTCCGTCTCTTACCGACAAGTATTACCATCAATTGTCTTTCATGTCAGCGCCTCCATCTCATTCGTTTCTCTAGTACATAATGTCTCTTTCAATTGTGAGGAAACATTGTGTTCATTTGGGACATTTGGCGATTGACCACGACTGTAGGGTTTGTTTCTATTTTTGGTTTTGTTTGTTTGTTTGGTTCTTGGTGCCACAACACCCAGTGATGCTCAGTGCTCAAAAAATCACTCTGGTTTGGGGGACCATATGGGATGCTGGGAATCGAACCCAGGTGCATCTGGCTCAGCCGCGTGCAAGGGCAAATCACCCTACCGCTGTGCTATCACTCTGGTACCAAGTTCTCTAGGGAAAAAAAAAGCATCTGTTGGTTTGTGTTTTTGGTTTATGTTCATTTGTTTGCTTTTAGGTTATACCTGGTGATGTAACAGAGCTCACATCCTAGCTCTGCCTTCAGGAATCACTTCCAGTGGTGCTCAGGAGACCATCTGGGAGGCAGGGGGGACTGAATCAGGATCAGCCATGGTGCAAGACAAGCAGACAACCTGCTGTATTCCAGGGGCTCCATCCCCCTGCATTTGATTTTCTTGCCTCTGAATTGCAAGAAATTTCTGTAGTCTAAGGGCCATCGCAGACACCCAGCTGGTGGAAGGTATAAAATGTCCAAGAGGGCATAGTTTTAAAATATTCTGGAAACTCCTGTTTTTCCTGGGAACCTGTTCTATAATGTCTGGGTATTATTTTATCATGTTCTTAAAATCCAGCCTAAAAGGGGCTGAAGAGGTAGCACAGCGATAGGGCGTTTGCCTTGCACGCAGCCAATCCAGTTCAGATGGTGATTTGAATCCCAGCATCCCATACAGTCCCCAGAACCTGCCAGGAGTGATTTCTGAGTGCAAAGCCAGGAGTCACCCCTGAGTGCTGCCTGGTGTGACCCAAAAGCAAAAACAAAATCCAGCCTAAAAATTTCTTTGCTCTTGGCAGGGAAAATATTTTTTCCATCAAGGCACACCTGAATAGTTGTCATTTTTGTAGGGAACTGGGGAAAAAAATGACAAGGCGTTTCTTTGATGGAACTCTGAGCCTCTCCATGCCCTCCCCTTGCAAGGCAAAAGCCAAATGTTCTGGCTGCTTGTTAATTGTGAACAAAGCCCACTGTTACCTGGTTGGACATAATTATCTCTAAAGCTGGTCAAAAACACTCCAAAGGAGGTGGCTGAAGAACAAAGAGGAAGGGAGACTATTATTTGAACAGCAAGCAGGCAAGCAAAATCCATCATGCTTAATTATTTGCTCTTAATTGTCAGGAAATGAAGGATGGATGGAAGAGGGTTTAAATGGAATAATACTGAAAGTGCGCTTCTAACCCAAATGCGACAGCCAAATTTGCAAGTGAGACTTTTCATAATCCACGGGTTGTTAATTATCTAAACATGGGTCTCTTGGAGCTGCCTGAGTGAAGATTAATTAGTTTTTGAAATAATAGCTAAATTGATGCAGGGAAGGAGCTCGGGCTCCGAAATAATGGCTGAAAATTAGCCATCGTATTTCTTCATCTCTCGTCACTGCGTTCCTGCGGGACATTTATCTCTGTTGCTTTTTCAGAGAGGCCTCATTAATCACCCGGGCAGATGGGTCTTCCCAAATTTGTGACGTGGATAAGAAAGCAACCCCACCAAATGCACAGGGAAAAGAATGTTGTGCACTTGCTGCATAGACTTCTTTCCAGAAGATTTGGGTACAGGCCAGACGCTTTCTTATCAATGCAAACAAGACAAGGTGCAAACTCCAGGGCTGTGTCTCTTCCTTTTAGTCTGGAAAAAAGGTCATGACAGTAGGGAATTCCTCTGGACCCAAGACCAAAGACTGGTCTTTTGACTCAGAGGATTTTTTTTTTATTATTTTTGATTTTTGGATTACACCCAGCCAGAGCTCAGAAGTTACTCCCTGGCTCTACGCTCAGAAATCACTCCTGGCAGGCTCAGGGAACCATATGGGATGCCAGAATTTGAACTAACATTCCTCCCTGCAAGCAAGGCAAGTGCCCTACCACTATGCTATTTCTCTGGCCCCTGACTCAGAGGATTTTATTTTTGCACACAGAGAGGTTGCTTATTTCTTTTTTTTTTTTTACCTACATCTATTTTTTTATTTAAACTTTTAAGAAAAATTCAGGATGTATTTGGTTTGTAGTTGATCACCATATTTGCCATCTAAAAAGAAATCAACAGGGACCTGAGTGATAGCACAGTAGTAGGGCTTTCACCTTTGCCTGCAGCTGACCTGGCACAAACCTGGGTTTGATTCTCAGCATCACAAATGGTCCCCCGAGCCTGCAAGGAGTGATTTCTGAGTGCAGAGCCAGGAGTGACCCCTGAGCTGGTGCCACTGGATGTGACCCAAACACAAAGAAGAAAGGAAAGAAAAAAAAGAAAGAAGAAAGAAAGAAAGGAAGGAAGGAAGGAAGAAGGAAGGAAGAAGGAAGGAAGGAAGGAAGGAAGGAAGGAAGGAAGGAAGGACGGAAGGAAGGAAGGAAGGAAGGAAGGAAGGAAGGAAGGAGGAAGGAGGAAGGAAGGAAGGAAGAGAAGGAAGGAAGGAAGGAAGGAAGGAAGGAAGGAAGGAAGGAAGGAAGGAAGGAAGGAAGGAAGGAAGGAGGGAAGAAGGAAGGAGAAAGGAAGAAGAAAGAAGAAAGAAAGAAAGAAAGAAGAAAGAAAGAAAGAAAGAAAGAAAGAAAGAAAGAAAAAAGAAAGAAAGAAAAAAGAAAGAAAGAAAGAAAGAAAGAAAGAAAGAAAGAAAGAAAGAAAGAAGAAAGAAAGAGAAGAGAAAGAAAGAAAGAAAGAAAGAAAGAAAGAAAAGAAAGAAAGAAAGAAAGAAAGAAAGAAAGAAAGAAAGAAAGAAAGAAAGAAGAAAGAAAGAAAGAAAGAGAAAGAGAAAGAAAGAAGAGAAGAAAGAAGGAAAGGAAAGAGAGAAAAAGAGAGAAAGAAAAAAGGAGAGAGAAGAAAGAAAGAAAGAAAGAAAGAAAGAAAGAAAGAAAGAAAGAAAGAAAGAAAGAAAGAAAGAAGAAAGAAAGAAGAAAGAAAGAAAGAAAGAAAGAAAAAGAGAAAGAAAGAAAGAAGAAAGAAAGAAAGAAAGAAAGAAAGAAAGAAAGAAGAAGAAGAAAGAAAAGAAAGAAAGAGAAAGAGGGGCTGGAGAGATAGCATGGAGGTAAGGCATTTGCCTTGCATGCAGAAGGTCGGGTAGTTCAAATCCCAGCATTCCCAAATGGTCTCCTGAGCCTGCCTAGGAGCAATTTCTGAGCATAGACCTAGGAGGAACCCCTGAGCACTGCCAGGTGTGACCAGAAATCAAGAGAGAGAGAGAGAGAGAGAGAGAGAAGAGAGAGAGAGATGAGAGAGAGAGGAGGCCAGCGTGATAGCACAGTGGTAGGCCAATTGCCTTGCACACAGCTACCCCAAGAAAGACCAGAGTTCGATTCCATACATATCCATATGGACCCCCCAAGCCTGCCAGGTGCAATTTCCTGAGTGTAGAGCCAGGAGTAACGCCTTAGCACCACTGGTGTGACCCCAAATACAAACAAACAAAAATAATTAAACCAGAAACAATTCAGACAAGAAAAGAGTGGAATGACATATTCAAACTATTAAATAAAATAAACTTTCAACCAAGAGTCCAGTACCTAGCAAAACTCTCATTTACATGTGAGGGAGGATTAAAAACATTCTCGAACAAAGAAAATACTCACAATATTTGTGCTAACCAAACTGACCCTAAATAAACTACTCAAAGAACAAGTACACAAACCAAATCCCCAATTGTAACAACAACCACCCTACACAATAAAATAGCACAACAACTTTTTCTGTCAATAGTTTTCTTAAAGGAAATAAATTCTTAAAGGAATAAATTCTCCCACCAAAAGGCACAGAGTAGCAGTTTGAATCAGGAAACAAAACCAGACATTTGCTGTCTGCGGGAAACACACTTATAAGTTTAGGATAGACACAGGCCCAGAGTAAAAGAATAAAAATCAATTATACAAGCCACTGGAAAAAACTGGGACATCCATATTCATCTCTGACCAAACTGCCTTCAACCTCAAGAAAGTACTTAGAGACACAGGTAGACACTACTTATTAATCAGGGGAAAAATTGACCAGGAAGTACTAACTGTGATCAACATTTATGCATCAAATGTAGACCCAGCAACATATGTAAGGCTTTTGCTCACAAACTTAGAGAAACATAAAAACAGAAATATGATATTAATGGGGGATTTCAACACCCCATTATTGCCACTGGACAGTTCCACTAGGTAGAACACTAGCCAAGACATAAGAGCCCTAAATGAGAAATTAGAAGAATTAGGACTAATGGTTGTATACAGGGTGTTTCATACTTAAAAAACAGAATATGCATTCTTCTCAAGTGCACATAAAACTATCTCCCTGATAGATCATATTTTAGGACACAAGTCTAATCTATATAAAGTTACAAATATAAGAATTATACCAACCATCCTATCAGACCACAATGCCATAGAGATCAAGGCTGACTGTAAAAAGATGTGGAGAAAAATTTAACACCTGTAGACTAAACAACATGCTGCTCAACAAGAGCTAGATCAAATAGGAAATAAAAGAAATAAAGAGAAATTCAATTATCATTGAAACCAATGGTAATGAAGAAACAAATTGCCAAAATCTATGAGACTCAGCAAAAGCAGTAATTAGGGGAAAACTCATAACAATACAGGCCTACATTAGGAAAGAAGAAAATGACAAAGTAACAACCTAAAGGGATACCTTTAGGTATCTAAACATCTAGATTCCCTCTACAGGAGAAGGACCCAACTATTCAAATAAGAAAATAATTCTTGCAACTTCTAGTCATGGAAGTAAGGGTGGAGGAATGGTTCAGTCACAAAGAATGTGAATTTAATAAGGGCTCTGGGGTGGCTGAGGAGCAGATCGCATCT
Source organism: Suncus etruscus (assembly GCF_024139225.1). Taxonomy (NCBI): domain Eukaryota; kingdom Metazoa; phylum Chordata; class Mammalia; order Eulipotyphla; family Soricidae; genus Suncus; species Suncus etruscus. Next base: position 23,444,656 of record NC_064862.1, read on the forward strand.
TTGACAACTGCCTTCAGCAAGAGAAGTGGAGATGATAAATCAGAAACTTAGAGTCATTAACCAGTCTGCTCACTAATTTTCCTCCAGGAGTGACTTCTGTTTTGGAATCTAAAGGTATACAGATGCCTATGAGAGCAACAATCCCCGGGGAAGTCAATCAAATTATCTGGAGATCAGCAGACTGGAGGCTAAAAGAAATTGGCCGAGGTCTAAAGAAAATTTAATTGTGGGCCAGAATTGGAATGAACATTAGAAAATGAGGACTTGGCACTAATACTGCAATTCTCCTGATAATTATTGTTTCTTTTTTACAAAGATTATAAACTGCATGAGGACAGGAATCCTGAGCATAGAGCAAATCTTTGTTGAAAAAGCACATGAATAAATAGCTAACTAAATAAGTAATAGTTTCTTAAAACCTTGCAATGTCATTTTGCTGTCAACATCTACAGTATTGTATCTCTTCACCTCCATCAATTCAACCTCTAGTCAAGGTGAAGATGTAGATGAACTGATATTTTCAATTACTGATGTAAAAAATGTAAATCCTGGCAAGTACCTAGAAAAACTATTTGGTAGTATCTACTGAAGTTAAGATATGTATGCATGTTGGGCCAGTAATCCTATTCCTAGGCAGATATTCTCTAGAAATCCCATTCCTAGGTATATTGTATTTGTAACCCCACCTCTCAATCTTCTGGTAACCTGACCTACAAGAAAGAGCCTCCCATTTCTGGGAGGGGTCTTGGGGGAGGTTAGAAAAGGTTTGGCCTCAAGTTCAAAAGGAGATTTGCCTGGATGAAGAATGGAGAAGGAAGCAGGAGGAGAGATGGCTGAATGAAGCTAGGTGCAGGGCAAGCTGACAAGACCATGCTTAAATAGGTTTAAGATTATAGGCCACACATGTTGTCCAGGGCAAATAAAGATAATATTACCTGAAGCCTGCCTATGAGTGAGTTATCTACCTGCCGCTTTCCTGAACCCAGATACCTGCCAGCTGGAGGGGTTTGGAGCCACGTGGCTTGGGACTGCAGAGAAAGGTCCCTCCATCTATCCACCTCTATCCAAGCCCATCCTAAGGGCTTGCTACAGTATTAACTAAGTATTTTCATAATATCATTATTCACATCAGTCCTCAAATATAACCAACTGAGATCCCTCTCATTGGTCGAATGGATAAAATAAGGAGGTTGTGGTGTGGGGCCTAGCACAGTGGGTAGGGCATTTGCCTTGCATGCAGTAGACCTAGTTTTGATTCCTGGCATCCCATATGGTCCCCCAAACCTGCCAGGAGTGATTTCTGAGCATAGAGCCAGGAGTAACCCCTGAGCACTTCTAGATTGGCCCCAAAACTAAGAGAAAAAAAGAGGTTGTATTGTAATCACACAATGAATTAGAGACATGAGAATAAACAGACAAAATAATGATAGGCAATAGTGTAAGTATAACATATGTAATGTAAGTGAAAGAAGCCATATGCAAATATATAATGATTGGTCATTATAGATGCAATGTTTCATATAAATATGATTCAATTTTTATAAAATTTAAAACAAGCAAAATAGATTCCATTAGTAAGCAGGGAATGGATACTTAGGAATGGTAGTAACCAAAAGATGTTAGAGTAGACCGTGAAGTATTGACCCATTTATATATATATTTGTTTTTTGGGTCACACCAGGCAGTGCTTAGGGGCTACTCCTGGCTCTACACTCAGAAACCGCTCAGGGGACTATATGGGATGCCGGGATTCGAACCACCATCTTTCTGCATGCAAGGCAAACACCTTACCTCCATGCTATCTCACCGGCCCCAATGACCCATTTCTTAATCTGGCTAATTCCATGAATAGCTTCATATGACAAAAACTCATTGCAACCATAAATCCATGATTTTCATTTTTTCTGTCTAGCTGGGTTTGTTTATTGTTTTTCTTTTTAACAAAATGAAATTCTAGCCAATGAGTTGCAAATTTAATTTTCTTTCAAGGCTACTGTATACTTCATGAAAGTGAGAGAAATGGGCCATGGCCCAGACAGGAGGAGAGTTTAAGGGTTATAGTAAGTAAGTGGGGAGACAGAGACAATTAGAGTCACAGTCTCTCTAAAGACATTTACATGGAGATTTATGAAACTGCTCGCCCAACCAACTATAACTTGGAGGGATCAGTTCAGTGTATATGTAACCAATTATCAACTCTTTGAATTCAGCCCACACACAATAACATACAACCTCTAAACACATTCCAGCCCTTGCTTGTCCTGTCTTCTGCCACCTCCCCCAGGGCAATGGCTCTCCATCTTCCAAGGTCTAGGTTGAATGCTTACTTATTGGAAAAAGTTTTATTTTATCATTTTTATTTAAAATCCATGGTTTCAAGGTTGTTCATAATACAGGGTTTTTTTTTTCCACAGATAAAGTTGTTCATGATCGAATTACAGTCATATAATATACAACAACCTTCACCAGTGTGCATTTTCCACCACCAATGTCAACATTTTCCCTTTCACCCTCCCTGATGCCCTCTTTCCTTCCAGCCACCACTCATTTTCTCTTTATCTCTTTGAACCTTCTGGCTCAGGTATCTTAGGACAATGTTTCCCCTACAGTTATATGCCCACAGAGAGCAGAGAAATTTCTGCTTTGGTCACAAGTTCATCTTCAGAACCTATGAAAGCACCTTGCACATCTATATGTGCCTGATTTATATGTTTAAAAAATAAATTACAAATGGATTCACATACTGGACTATCTATTATATCATAAATTTGAACTTTGGGTGTGATAGTAGAATATCTATAGGCCAAAAAGGATAAGTATTTTTGGAACCATTTCTTCATAATTCATGAATAAGATTTAATTCAACTCAGGTTCCTTTTTCTCTTGGACTCTTATTCTCTACACCTCTCCCCAACTGTGTCCTTTGCTTATTCAAGCCATATCTCATTCATGTGCTCAATTTCCAATCTAATATTATTTATTTGGAGTCAGCTTTTGTTCTACTATTAGGCTGAAGTTTGGGGTAAAAAGAGGAGACCCGGGGCCCGAGAGATAGCATGGAGGTAAAGCTTTTGCCTTATATGCAGGACAGTGGTTCAAATCCCAGCATCCCATATGGTTCCCTGTGCTTGCCAGGAGTGATTTCTGAGCATAGAGCCAGGAGTAGCCCTTGAGCGCTGTCTGGTGTGACCCAAAAACAAAAAACTAAAATAAAATAAAACCATGTTCCTAAAAATATCACATTCAATATGCATTGGGACCGGAGAGATAGCACAGCAGTAAGGCATTTGCCTTAGATGCAGAAGGACAGTGGTTCGAATCCCAATATCCCATATGGTCCTTCAAGCCTGCCAGAAGTGATTTCTGAGTGTAGAGCCAGGAGTAACCCCTAGCACTGCTGGCTGTGACCAAAAAAAAGATAAAAATAAAAGACCAAAAAAAATAAAAATAAAAATAAAAAGAGGAGATCCTTTCAAGATGGGCTGTCAAAAAAAAATCAATCAAGGCCAGAAAAATAATACAACAAGTAGGGCATTTGCTTTGCAAGCAGTTGACCCGGGTTCAACTCTCAGCATCCCATATGGTCTCCTGGACCTGCCAGGAGTAATTCTTGAGCACAAAGCCAGGAATAACCTCTGAAAACATGGGTGTGGTCCCAAAACAAACAAACAAAATCAATAAAAGTTTATGACATTGGCAAGATTACTCACTACTCTCTATTATTAGGTTAAAAAATATGAATCTGGGGCCGGCGAGGTGGCGCTAGAGGTAAAGTGTATGCCCTGCAAGCGCTAGCCAAGGAAGGACCATGGTTCGATCCCCCGGCGTCCCATATGGTCCCCCCAAGCCAGGGGCGATTTCTGAGCTCTTAGCTAGGAATAACCCCTGAGCATCAAACGGGTGTGGCCCAAAAAACCAAAAAAAAAAAAAAAAGAATCTTCTACTGTTATTCTCACTTTAATATATGGACAGGAAGTGGGAGGAGAGACAGAAAATATGTCCTTCCACCCCTTTGTCATAAAACTCCTCACTCTGTATTTTGATTAGTTGTATACAATCTGCTTCCCCTAGGAATTCATGTGCACCCAAGGGCACAAACTACATTTTATCTTTCTATACATTTAAGAGTCTGCAAGGCACTCTGGGAGGGACCGAGGTGAGAGCCAGATGGTGATGGGATACTTTGGGTAGTGTTGGGATGAAAAGTTATTGCCACCAGCAAAAAAGAAAGAATTTGAACCAAATCATGTTTGCCACCAACAGACTGCATCTGTCCACAGTCCTCGAGGGCCATAGTTGTGCTGTGCCACAGAAGACAAAGGATGCCAAGGGAAAGATTAAGCACCTGAAGCTCAGACCTTTCAGAGAGGTGGTTCTACATCTGGCTCTCCATTGCCCACCAGCACCCTGACTACTACTATAGTAATAATATTACCAGTAATAGCCATGTTCATGTAATAAGAATTTATTTTCAGTAACTATAAAAAGTGTTTTTGATTGTATTGAACTAGCATTCTTTAATCTGTGGATCTGCACACAGGTCCATATACTGGCAGTTAGGACCACGGTGGTATGTTGATTGTTATAGAACATAAAGCCTAAAGTCCACGTGTTGGATGAGGCCTCCCTGGGCACTGTGCCTCGAGCCCCTCAGGCAGACAAATCTGATGATGCAGATAATGGTGGAGAAATAATTCACAAGCAGTCAGTTAAAGTTTCATTGGAGTCAGCTTGCTTTATTCCATGGCCCTACCCACCATGTGTTTTTCCTCACATGGCTTTTCTGCTAAGCTTTCTGCCGCCCTTCTATCTCTCAAGCTTTGCTGCTTCCTCCTTTATGTGTCTACTTCATTTTCCTTTCCCTAAGCCAGCCCCTTTTCATTTTTATTCAAAACTTCAGACCCCTCTCAGGTGTGGGGACGGTCTGACCATGCAGGTGGAATTAATATCTCAAAAGAAAGCTTAGGTAAGGGAGTTGGGAGAAGGGAGACCTTATAATGGCAAACCAGTTGTCTACAACCTTTCTACATTTATTGATTCCTACTAGTCTGTGAATAGAGAGTTGAAGAGCATTGATTGAAGTAATCGCCTCCTACTGTTTGAACTCCATCACAAACAGGACTGGAAGATGATTTTTAGCCCTATTTTATAGAGAATGTGGGGACCTTAGAGAAAACTTAGTGTTGGGGCTATACCTTATTTTACCCAAAACAAAGATCATCCTGGTTTCTTTGTATGTTTGTTTACAACTTGCATTTACCTGCCCCCCCAAAAACAGAGATTATCTTACTTGTAAACCTGGGTAGGTTTACTGACCCACCCAGGGGTGGTCCCTGTACTCAATAAAAATGGTAGTTCTGGCAGGCAGAATGAGCTCCTCCATATGAGGTAGAAGACTGCCAGACTACATGTTTCACCCTCAGCCTGGTTTGGATTCTTTCATGCATACCCTGATTCAGACTCATTCATCTGGGGTTGGAGATACAGTATGTGGGGGTGATTTTACAACTGGCACTTGAACAGTGACCTAGGACCCAGGGACCCCAAAAGAACACAACGATGGGGAGTGACTTAATTCTCTGGTGGATTATCACATGACAGCCCCCTCAAGCTCGACTGAATGTAATTTGCCTTTCACTGGAACATCAGTGAACATGGCTCCTATTCTGAATGGCTTCATGTTGCTCTGGTCCATCTACCCACATTTCTCACCCTGAACTGTACATGCCAGGCTCCCTAGAGATTCTCCTGCACACATGCCACAAGAGGAGAAGTGGTGATAAGTCACCATTATCTCAGTGGTGATTAAGTCTCAATGTAAAGGCCTTCCCAGAGCTGTTAATTTATCATTGACCACTGGCACTAAACCAAAGAGACCCCCATCTCAATAGCATGATGAGCCAGCTACCATCTCTGCAGACTCAGAGACTGAAAATGACTCAACCAGATACTCCTGTGCCCCAAGCACTGAGTCGGGTAGACAAGCCGGTGCTGGCAATCCAAGTCCTGAGCACTGTTAAATAGTTCAATGTCCGGAATGGTTATGGATTTATCATCAGAAATGACACCAAAGAAGATGTCTTTGTTCCTATTAAAAGAAACAATCTCCGGATGTTTCTGTGTAACATTGGCGATGGGGAGACTGTGGAGTTTGATGTTGTGAAAGGAGAAAGGGGACCAAAGCTGCTACTGTATCCGGACCTGGTGGAATGCCAGTGAAAGGAAGCAGATATGCTCCCAATCGATATAGGTTCTGCCAATTTATCCCCTGGCCTCACTCAGCTGCCCCACCATGTATGGTGGCAGAGGCTCCCGAGGTGGGTCAGAAGTGGGCAGTGAGAAGGGGAGAAAGGTGAAGACTCTGGGCAGCAGCGTCTCAGAAGTCAACGTCTACCATTTTCCTCTTGCCAGGACCAAAAGTCCCACCCACCCACCCAACCTGCAGCAGCTTATCAAAGAGACCCCAGCAGCCTAAGACAAAGGTGAAGATGGAGAAGATGAAGGATCCAAGATTAGCTCAAGGTCAGATGAGGAGAAACTGCTTTCAGAACCTCGTGCATCTGGGTTGCCTCCAAAAATTTAACTTTCTTCAAGGTTAATCTCTTGATCTTAAATGCATAGATCACTATATTGCTGGTTAAATTGTGTTTTATCTGTGTGGATCTTATTGTTTTGTTTTATGCCTCACTGCAAACAGAAAATTTTGTATCCAACTTTAGTGCTTTAATATCAGTTTGCACAATTCTGGGGAAATGCATAATGTTAGAGTTTTAAAAGTTCTCAGCTATCCTAGTGAATGTTTCCCAATTGCAATAATGTTTGATTGTATATGTTATGTAACAATTTATTCTCAAACTATGTCTGCAAAAATGTTTAATCTCTTTGTCCACAGAAGTAGATGGAAAGGAACTTGGATACTATAAAACTCTTATTATAATGTTCATTATAAGAAATGTTTTTGCAAACTTATTTTCAAACTGTATATTTATATATATATGTGTATATATATATATATATATATATATATATATATATATATATATATCTGCAGAAAGGTCCTTATGTTTTTGTTCAGAGAAGTCTGTTAAAAAGTGTTGTGGATATATTAGACAAAGATATGGAAAAAGCTAGTTGTTTTGAGAATGATGAAGACAGGGGATTGTTTCTCTTAATAGATCTCCAGGGAACAAAGACATCTTCTTTGGTGTCATTTCTGATGATAAATCCATAACCATTCCGGACATTGAACTATTTAACAGTGCTTAGGACTTGGATTGCCGGCACCAGCTTGCCCACTTGACTCAGTGCTTGGGCACAGGGGTATCTCTGGTTGAGTCATTTTCAGACTCTGAGTCTGCAGATATGGTAGCTGGCTCATCATGCTTTTGAGATGGGCGTCTCTCTGGTTTAATGCCAATGGTCAATGATAAATTACCAGCTCTAGGAAGGCCTTTAGATTGAGAACTGATTGAGAACATGGCTTATGTACTCAGGTTTTTTTTTTTTTTAACAAAATGGGGCAACTGTACCTTATTGTACTATACTATACCCAACTGTACCTTATTGTACCCAAAACAAAGATCATCCCTGGTTTCTTTGTATGTTTGTTTACAACTTGGATTTACCCCCAAACAGAGATTGTCTTACTTGTAAACCTGGGTGTGTTTACGGACCCACCCAAGGGTGGTCCCTGTACTCAATAAAAATGGTACTTCTGGCAGGCAGGGGACTCCATACTAAGGAGAAGACTGCCAAAATACACGTGTTTCACCCTCAGTCTAGTTTAGATTATTTCTTCCACAACTCTGATTCAGACTTCTACACCTGGGCTTGGAAATAAGACATGTGGGGGTGATTTTTACAACTCGGGAGTCAGGGCCTAGATACACAAGGGTCCACATTTAACCACTGGATCTAATAAGCAGCATCCACTTCCAGCCCCCAGCATTGAACCTTCAGGCCTGATTCACTAAATAAAAGTAGAATTAGTTTCTGTGTTCCCTGAGAACTTCCTGGGAATCTCCCACCTGACAAAAAAAAGAAAAAAAATCATACCAGCCTTTCAGAATATCCCCTAATGCATGCCCCCTCCTCTTCTAATATGGCAAACACCTTGACTCTATCCACCGTAACTTGATCTGCCTGCTTTTTAAAATGTGCATGGGAAACAGCATAGCTTTAATATTCTTTTGTTTATGCTTTCTAGTATTCAGCCTTCTATGTGGGACTTTTGTCCTTGCTGTGTCTCTATTTATGTTGTGCTAAGAAGAAAAGAAAAATACCAATTAAACAGTGACTAAGTTTTCTCATCACGGATCTCTTTTATTTTACACCTAAGTAAATAGCATTTTTAGGGCCTTTGTTCAAACCCTTTTCACAGATAATTCCTATGTTTTTGTGCAGAATGGAAACGAAGCAAAAGAAAATATGTTAGTTATGTATAAAATCCTGGGCCCGGAGAGATAGCACAGTGGTGTTTGCCTTGCAAGCAGCCGATCCAGGACCAAAGGTGGTTGGTTCGAATCCCAGTGTCCCATATGGTCCCCCATGCCTGCCAGGAGCTATTTCTGAGCAGACAGCCAGGAGTAACCCCTGAGCACTGCAGGGTGTGGCCCAAAAAAAAAAAAAAAATCCACAGATGCCCAGAACTCCAGAGATTTTGCTGGTAGGGACCCAGAGCCAGCCAACTCAGATCTTTTACTCTTTATGTGTCCTTATGCCTTCTTTGACTCTCAATCTTTGGGCCGCTCTCCTCCTCCCAGACTATGAACTAAGTAGACATTCCTGATGCTCCCTCCAACCAGGTTGGAAGTACCACCATACCTTCCTGGGTGTAGGTTGGACTCCATAACTATTGGTATCATGATAGGGTTGATATTTATTAACCTTTGCTGCTAGGTGCAAAGATGACACGTATTTTTATCTTGATTGTCTTCTGGCTTTGTGACTTGATTTGATTATTTCCTCTTGGCAAATGAGAAAGCTGAAGGCCAAAGATGTAAAATCACCCACATATGCCATATCTCCAAGCCAAGGAGAACGAGTCTGAATCAGGGTCATGCATGAAATAATGCAAACCAGGCTGAGGGTGAAACACGTGTAGCCTGGCAGTCTTCTACCTCATAACAAAAGCAAACTGCCTACCAGAAATGCCTTTTATATTGAGTCCAGAGACCACCCCTGGGTGGGGAACTAAGGACATAGTAAGGGCAGATAGCTTAGGCTATCCTGAGCCAGTCCCATCCAGGTTTCCAAGTAAGACAGTCTCTGTTTGAGGGTAAATCCAAGTTGTAAACAAGCACACAAAGGAATCAGGGATGATCTTTGTTTGAGGTAAAATAAAGTGTAACCTAACACAGAGACAAGGGTGATGTATTGAAGAAGGCCACAGACCCTGCAACCTAGGAACATTCACCCTGGCTTCAACCCACGCCATCTCCTTGCCAAGACCTTAGATCCTAAGTCATCTCTCTTAGAAGATTTGGGCCTCTTTAGAATCTAGTTTCTCCAGAAGGACCCTTGATATTTTCTGTCCCCGCTGTCAAGCTGTGTTGTGAGGGTGTTTTAAATGAATTGGAATTGTGTTTGTGTGTGTGTGTGTGTGTGTGTGTGTGTGTGTGTGTGTGTGTGCATCCGTGCACGCATGCAGGGGAAGAAGGGTAACAAAGAGGGAGTGACCTTGAAATTTCAATGAAGTGGCTCTGTGTCAGCTGTCACCGCAGTGAGAAGGCAGCCAGGCAGCACCACAGGGGACCCGGGGAGACATGAAAGGCACACCAAGTCAGATGGCAGGAGATGTCATTAATCAAGCCCAGGGCCCATTGGCACCTGGGAGGGGGGCTTTTGCCCAACAAAGTGGGAAGCGTCACCCACGCCACACCACAAGAAGGCATCCTGACAGATGTGACCTTCCAAGGGTCCTTTTATAGCAAAACAATAATAGTGATGATGCTGCCGAAGGGAGGTCGACAGCTATCACTCCAGCCCTCTGGGGTGGGTGCAGGGAAGTAGCCACAAGGCCAACTCTCGTGACTGTTAAGTTGCACTTTCAAAAGCATGAAGAAATCCCCCCCCCCAGAAGAATTAGAACCCAGGGCTATAGCTCAAGTTCTGCAAACCTCATGTGAGTCCAGCTCATAGGGAATTTGCCAACTGATGTGTTCAGTTTATTTGAGGATGAAGAAGAGGGTCACTCTTATAATCCCACATCAAAAGGAAGGATAGAAGTTTTTGGGGGGCACACCCAGCTATTCGGGGTTCAAACCAGGATCAACCATGTACAAGGCAAGTGCCTTAACCCCTGTACTATGTCTTGAGGATAGAAAAATTTTAAAGGAGATTGGAAACATTAATGACAATAGTCACCATGCAGCAAACACCCACCATGTTGTTTGGTACTATGCTAGACTAGGTCAGCATGTTTTTACTTTCCAATAAACATGTAGAGAGGGCCAGAGTGATAGCACAGCAGTAAGGCATTTGCCTTACCTGCTGCCAACCCAGAACAGACCTGGGATTGATCCCCAGCATCCCATATGGTCCCCTGAGCCTTCCAGGAGTGATTTCTGAGTGCAGAGCCAGGAGTAACCCCTGAGCACCACCGCTTGTGGCCCAAAATTAAAAATAGAAAAAGGAAAAGGAAAGCAAAGAAAGGACACTAGAGTCAAAATAAAATGTGGTAAAATGGAACAAGATAAAGCAATACCTCCTGGTGCCTAGGATTTACTCTTGGCTCTGTACTCAGGGATCACTCCTGGCAGTGCTCAAGGACTAATCAGTGGTGCCAGGGATTAAATCTGACTTGGTTATTTGCATGACAAATGCCCTACTCACTGTACTATTGCTCTAGCCCCATCTTGATTGATTGTGTTTTTTTTCTCCCCAATCTTGGCATCTTCACACCATCTCTTTCCCCTCAGTTTTTATTCCTCTTCTACCTGGTCTCTACAATGCCCAGAAAAAAAAAATCAAGAACAAGCTGGGCGGGTTGACACACAGAGTGGGGGTGCCAGTCAGGCACAAGAAAAACAAGCAAACCAAAAAAATGAGATTTCCTGCACACTAATGTTTTCTTTTCCTTCAGCAAACTGGCTTCAGAGTTGGGTTATTCAAAAGAGCCAAGAGAGAGATTCACAGAGCAAAAGACATTTCTGCCCTTCCCTGCCCCTTGCTCACCTGCAATATTTGTGTTTAACCTAAAATAAAGCCATGCCACATACATGCCCATCTTCTGAGGAAACATCAATGTCCTTCTCTGTTCCTTGCTTCTGGTGCAATCCTCATCACTGACTTCTGATTCAAGTGAAGGAAGCACTGAAAAAACAAGAGCACACCAAAGAGATGAGCATTCAGATCTTTGCAGACATGGGTGATTTTTGCTCCCTCTGCTTTCCTCTTACTTTCTCGCCTCAAATCTGACAGCCCTTGTTTGCAGCATCCCCAGACCCTCATCATGTAAGCCTCTTCAGAGGATTCAACTTGGAGCCATAACACTTGAGCCATAGCACAAGGGTGTTTTCCTTGCATGAGGCTGACCCAGGTTTGATCCTCAGCATCCCATAGAGTTCCCCAAGCCTGCCAGGAATCATTCCTGAGTACAGAGCCAGGAATAACCCCTAAGCGCCATCAGGTGTGGCCTCAAAATAAAACAAAACAAAAAAGCATCCAATTTATGTCCACAGAAACAACTCTTTCAACTCTGATATTTCATCCCTGACTTGTAAAAGTTTATAAAACTATCTACTTATAATAAAAGAAATTTGAGGGGCCTCACTCTATTTCCATACACACACCCCACATCTGCAGGGCTCACCCCTTGGTCAGATATTATCGCTCAAAACAGAAGGACTCTCCCTGGACCATGCCCTGCTTGTTTTTTTTATTTTTACCTGGAGCACTTGGAATCACCTGAGCAACAGTAGGTTTCTCTTCTTGCCTGCTGAATCACTTCCTTGGGTGCCAATTGGGCCAAGATCTTCCAGTCCAAACTGTGATGTCTCCAGAAATGCCTGGTGCACAGTAGAGCCTTTGACAATATAGACTGAGAGGAAGAATACGTGTTCCAAAAAGAGAACAGGAAAATAAAAAGAGTTAATATTATAGAGTTCCTAAGAGCTACCATGTCTTTTTTTTTTTTTTTTGGTGGGGAGGTCCCACACCTGATGGTGCTCAGGGCTTACTCCTAGCTCTGTGCTCAGAAATTATTCCTGGAGCTGGAGCAATAGCACAGCAGCCGGGTATTTGTCTTGCATGCGAGCAACATGGAAACCACCCAGGTTTGATCCCCGGCATCCCATATGGTCCCCCGAGCCTGCCAGGAGCGATTTCTGAGCGCTGAGCCAGGAGCAACCCCTAAGCACTATCGGATGTGACCCCCAGAAACAAACAAACAAACAAAAACATCTCTTTTGAATTCTCACCCCATCCCCCAGCCCTAGCAGAAGCGTGTCCAGACCTGTCAGACACTGATTTTCTGTGTCCTCCTGCTTTGGCTGATCAATAGTCTCAGCTACCAGGGTGATAAATCACCACCCTTATTATTGGCTCTTTGAGGCCTGCACCCATGCCTTGGGGTGAGTGATTAGACCCCAGTCCCCTTCCTAGCCTTCCAGATCCTTCTCCTCCTTCCCAGTGACCCTCTGTGCTATGCCACTGGACACTTTAGGCCCAACCCTCTCCAGAGGCCAATACATTTCGCCCACATGGGGTGGTACATCCCAGCGGGAACAGCTGAACCCCTTCTCTCCTGCCTAGTGCTGCCCCCTCAGGCCATCAGGAGAGCAGAGCGTGTTTGCTGCCCACTACAGAGAAGAGTCACAAAACATCTAACACGGAGCCAATCTTGGAACAACACTGCCTGGAACTAGACCAAGAGAGATTGTTTGAAGCTAGTTAGTTCTTTTGTTTGTTTGTTTGTTTGTTTGTTTGTTTTGGTCTTTGAGTCATACCAGGAGGTACGCAGGGTTTACTCCTGGCTCTGCAGCCAGAAATCACTCCTGGTAGGCTTGGGGGGACCATATGGATGCTGGGATTCAAACCACCATCTGTCCTGGTTCGGCTCCTTGCAAGGCAAATGCCCTACCACTGTGCTATCTCTCTGGCCTGAAGCTGGTTAGTTCTGTGCCAGCCTATTCTGGACCACCATCAGCTAGTTTGGGGCCCCAATAAGCTGGTGAGTGAAAAAAAATATTTAAAATTAAAATATGATTTTAAAAGGGCCTGAGAGATAGCACAGCGGTAGGGCGTTTGCCTTGCATGCAGCCAACCCAGAATGGACCTGAGTTTGATCTCCGGCATCCCATATAGTCCCCCAAACCTGCCAGGGGCAATTTCTGAGCACAGAGCCAGGAGTAGCCCCTGAGTTCTGCTGGATGTGGCCCATTCCCCCCCCCAAATAAATAAATAAACACAATTTTAAAGCCCCTCCCCCACGGCCAGAGCACTAGTACAGTGAGGAGTTTATTTATTTTGCATGCAGCTGACCTCGGTTCAATTCCCAGCATCCCATATAGTCCTCAAGCCCACCAAGAGTGATTTCTGCATTCAGAAGCAGGAGTAACCTCTGAGCACTGCCAAGTGTGACTATAAACACACACACACACACACACACACTTTCGATATCAGGCAGTTGAGACTGTGGTCATCATTCTCCAGGCTCCAGACTATGGGGAACAAGCTGAGTAGTTTCATCAGCAAAGATGACAGAAGCCAACAGATGAGAGATGAGGGAAAACAGAGATTGGTAACAGTTGGGACTAGTGGAAGGGATGAAAAGAGGGGTCCACACTGTACCCTGTGAGTCATGAAGGGAATGGCCCAGACTTTGGCTCTGACAAGACAGAGCACCCTGAAGAGTGAGACAAGCTTGGCTTGTGTCCCAAGAGTTGTGCATGTGGGTATGTGGCCAATAGGGACAGACAGTGTTTAGCCCATCCCTCTCCTACTGGTTCCCTGGGGGAGACACCAGGCACGCCTGGCTGTGGGCAGGAGGACTCTGCAGTAATCACTCTCATTTATAACCATCAGGAGAAATCCTAAATCCAGGAGGGGCACCAGGCTGCAGAAACCACTGGTCTTTGAGTGTCCGCCAGAGCTGCCAGGTTTGATGGATAGAGAGCAACGAGTGTCTGATTCCATTGTTCTAGAATCAGCTCATTACACTCATCAGGCTGCTGGCTGCCAGCATCGCGACAGGACCGCAGGGAGAGGGTGCTTGCAAAGGAAGACCCGGGCTCCATTCCAGTGGCCCTCTGAAAGGCTCTTTTCTGAGTGGTCCAGGGCCCTCATCAGAGCTCCTTTTATTGGGATCTCCTCTACTTCTTGGAGATTAGTGATAGGATCTTTGTAGACCCCGGGGGCTGGAGACATTTGCCTTGCTGGTTCCCTGAGCCTGCCAGGAGTGATTTCTGAGTGCAGAGTCAGGAGCAAGCCCTGAGTACTACTAGGTGTGACCCCCCAAAAAAAAATTATTCTTAGGACGTGGCTTGAATGTGCCAATGGCTCTCTGTGGCTCTCTCTGTCTCTGTTGCTATCTCTCTCTTTCTCTCTCTCTCAGTCAGGGAGGAGTGTAATTGACTTTCATCCTATCTTCAACTTGGGGAAAAATTAGAAACTGCCAAGTAAAGCCAAACACACAAATGGTCAGTGAGGATGGAGACAGAAGTTTGCAGATAGCCCAGGACCTGGCTGGGGCAGGAGCTTCAGGTCTGTCTAGAAAACAGGAAGTCCAGGTGGTTCCAGGCCAGCCAGGACTGCCCGTGGCAAACACACAGGGCAGAGCAAGGAGAGGAACAGAGAGCCAGGCTGCTTGTATCTACCTAGTAGACACCTACTGTGCGCACTCACCTGAGAAGCACTTCTTGTATGCCAGAGCTTAATACTGGGGACTGGGCTTTGGGCAAAAGAAACAGTGTAGAGCTGAGCCAGAGTGATAACACTTCGGAATACCCAGGTTCAATCCCCCAAGTCTGCCAGGAGTGATTTCTGAGCACAGAGTCTGGAGTAGGCCCTGAGTGCCTCCGGGTGTGGCCCAAAGACAACAAACAGAAGTATACGTGTCCTTGCATGTTTGATTTCATAAGTGTGCCTGCTACATATCTGGGTCTGTGCACACCTGTACTTTGTATGACTGAGAGCTTGTGTCTACATGAATTCTGTCACACGTGTCCACTGAATGCATCTCTGTGTGGGGTGTAGCTCTATGCATACGTGCATGTGTGTGTCCCTGTATGTCTGTTCCTCTGTGTGTCTGTGTGTTTGTGTGTGTACATGCATGCGTCAGGCACTTCTCGGGCTCTGATCAATGTGGTCTGACCCCTAGGAGTCCTGTGGGACAGTCACACCCTTGGCGGAAAGACACAGAGAGGATGGCAAGGAGTGAAGGTCTGGGAATCTCAAGAGTCCTATTTACAGAATAGCCTTACTCATTTGTGGGATTTAAGAAAAAGAAAAGACAGTATTGTAATAACACCCAGAGACAACAGAGATGAGGGCTGAAAGGACCGGCCATGATATGAAGCTTACCACAAAGAGTGATAAGCACAACTAAAGAAATAACTACGCCAACAACTAGCATGACAATGTTAGTGAGAGAAATACAATGCCTGTCTCAAATGCAGGCAGGGGCTGAGGGAGGTGGGAGATGGGGCGCATTCATAGTGGGAAGGTTGCACTGGTGAAGGGGGGTGTTCTTTTTATGACTAAAACCCAACTACAAACATGTTTGTAACTGTGGTGCTTAAATAAGTATTTCAATTAAAGAAAAAAGAGGGGCCGGAGAGATATCACGGAGATAGGGCGTTTGCCTTGCATGCAGAAGGACCATGGTTCGAATCCCGACATGTGGTCCTCAGAGCCTGCCAGGAGCGATTTCTGAGCGTAGAGCCAGGAGGAACTCTGAGCACTGCCGGGTGTGACCCCCACCCCCAAGAAAAAGAGGGGCCGGAGAGATAGCACAGCAATAGGACGTTTGCCTTGCATGTAGAAGGATGGTGATTTGAATCCCGGCATCCCACATGGTCCTCCGGGCCTGCCAGTAGCGATTTCTGAGCATAGAACCAGGAGTAGCCCCTAAGCGCTGCTGGGTGTGACCCCCCTCACAAAAAAAAATAAAAAAGAGTCGTGTTTAGATGCCAAACTGGCTCCGTGGTCAATCCATGGTCTTGCGGGCATGCACAGTGCTGCCCCCCAGCCCTCCAACCAGGTTCCACATGGTGTTTTCTCAGTTGGTGCCATGTAAGGTGAGAGTTGGTTCTACACTACCAGTCCCCAACCTGGAGATCTCACTAACCTGTCTCCTCTCCCACCCTTTATACTGCAGACATTGAGAGCTCCTTTATTGCATCTATTGCATTTATTGTACCCCCCAAAAGGCTTTTACTAGTAGCTGCTGCTCCCCCAATGCCCACCCACAGAAAGAAGGCCATGGACAGCAGTCTCTCTGTACCATGTGGAAGGTCCCTCAGCACAGCTGGGACAGACTGAGTGGAAAGTAAGGTTTTTCATTTGGTTTGTTTTGGTTTTTGGGCCACATCAGGCGGTGCTCATGGGTTACTCCTAGCTTTGTGTTCAGGTATTATTCCTGGTGATGCTCAGGGGACCCTATGGGATGCCGGGGTTCAAACTTGGGCCAGCTGTGTGCAAGGCAAGCAGGCTCCCCGCTGTGCAAGCAAAGTTTTGGAATCAGAGTCTGCCTCCAGACTTGAAGCAGTGACTCAAGAGAATGTCATCTTTTTTTTTAAACTTTATTTATTAATCGATTGATTGGTTGGTTGGTTGGTTGGTTAGTTGGTTGGTTGGTTGTTGGGTCACACCCAGCAGTACTCAGGGGTCACTCCTGGTTCTGCATTCAGAAATCGCCCCTGGCAGTCTGGGAGCCCATATGGGATGCCAGGAATCAAACCAGGTCCCTCCCGGGTCGACCATATGCCCTACCACTGCACTGTCTCTCCATCCCCCAGCATCTCAAGTCCTTATATCTACCAATGAGAACAAAAGGGCAACATCCCTGCAGGGATGGGTGAGATACAGACAAAGAGAAGGACAAAGTGGGCCGAGTCAAACCCTAAATCAATACCATCAATTCTGCGGCTGCTATTCTTATTCTTCATGAAAAACGGGATTTTTTGGGAGCAGTTATTTGAAACAAAACATCGCTGAGCAAGTAGGGGAAAGGCCTGGAAATAAGATGTCACACAGCTACTCGTTAATGATACCAGGCAAGGCAAGGGCAAATCCATTTTTATGACACTTCAATATAAATATTTGATCACATTAGGACTGGCCCGGCTGATAATAGATCTTTTTCTCAACTATAGGGCATTTTTTTCCCCTTTCTAAATTAATTATGCTGTGTTTCACTTAGAGAGAAGAAAGAGGAGGAAGACACACCCCTTCACCCCAAGTTGTCACAGTGAAAAACCAAAAACTGTCTCCAGACATTTTCAAACAGGAAGCCCAGTCTACCCTCACCCCTCCAGGGAAAATTATTCCAGCCCCCACTGCGAACCTCTCATTTAACTGAAATGTGTCTTCCAGTATTTTAAATTTTTAAAGCCTTCCCCAGAGTGCTTGGAGTAGGAATTGTGTGTGGTGAGCGAGCATTTTATAAAGAGGATCTTTGGGGTCTGAGTGAAGCACAGCTAGCACAGAGGGATTTTATCTTGCATGAGACTGACCCAGGTTTGATTCCTGGCATCCCATATGGTCCCCTGAGCCTGTTAGGAATAACTTCTGAGCACAGAGCCAAGAGTAACTCCTGAGAGCCACTAGGTGTAGCCAAAAATAAATAAATAAAATAATAATAATAATAAATAAAATAAAATAAATAAAATAAAGGGGAGCTTAATAAAGGAGTTATTTCTTCTTTCTCCACACCCTAAACCCTTAATTTATTTCCTGAGTCTTTAGCAGAAGGCAGATAGGGGGGTTAGAGAGAAAGTACAGAGCGTTAGGCATTTGTCTTGTTCATGGCCTATCCTGGTTCTACCCCAGTCCCATACAGTCCCCTAAATTCCACAGGGATGACCCCCAAGAACCACAAACTAGAGTCTGGAGCGACAGAACAGAGGATGGGGCATTTTCTTTGCATGTGGTAGAAATCCTGGCATCCCATATGGTCCCCCCCACACACAAAGCCCCGCCAGGAGTGATTCCTGAGTGCAGAACCAGGAGTAACCCCTGAGCATCACCAGGTGTGGACCTCCCACCACCACCACCAAAAAACATCACAGAGTGTGATCAAAAAATGTGTTTAACTCATGGCATCCAATTCTGAGAGGGAAAAACCAGGT
The DNA here is from genome assembly GCF_024139225.1 of Suncus etruscus. Taxonomy (NCBI): domain Eukaryota; kingdom Metazoa; phylum Chordata; class Mammalia; order Eulipotyphla; family Soricidae; genus Suncus; species Suncus etruscus. The sequence continues at coordinate 23,462,946 of NC_064862.1, forward strand.
CAGACCCTTCACTTCCCTGAGCCTCAGTTATGTCCTATGAAAAGCGGGAAGGGGGGTTTATGTCACAGTGGGGTGCTGAAGAAAACATGAGACTCCTGTGAAGAGCACAAAGTCCAGCCTATCTGATAGGAAAGTCCCCGCTCAACTTATCCAGAGGACTGGGGAGTCCCTTGTTCCTGCCCCCAACCTGACCTCCTTCTCCCCTGGTGGTGGCTGCTTGGGAATCGCAGCTACAAAGTGCTGCCACCTTAGAACCTGCCTGGACAGGCGACCCTGCCCTAGGCTGAACCACTTTTCAGGGAAGCTCAGCTGCTAGTCACCCAAAGGAGCCTCCCGCCACCCCCTTAAGCCACACAGAAACCCAGCCAAAAATCGAGGGTCTGGGCAAGACCCAGAGGGTGAACTCTGCCTGCCACAATCAAAAAAGCTAAACGGGAGCATCCCTGAATGATGAATAACCAGGCAGTGCCTGCAAGTCAGCAAGAGGAGTTTTGACGTCCTGAAGCGATTTTAAGACACTCCCCTGCATAGTAGAGTGACAGAGAGCTCCCAGCCCTGGGGAGCTGGAGCACCACCCTCTGCTTTATTGATGATCGAGGACTCTACTCAAACTTCCTCCCTTCACTCTTTGCCCTGTGGGCAGCTGGTTGGCTCTTGGATGCCAGAATCTGGGAATGGGTTCCACCAGCCAGCGAGCACCTTGCTGGGAAAGATCTGAGAGACTTCGAGAACCAGATGCAATGTCAAAGCCCCCTTTCCTCATGAGACAGAAGGCATCTGAGCTGCTTGATTTTTTGCCATTTTGCCCAGCAAGACTGGATGGTTTGCAGGAATCTAAGCAACTACCACATTCGTGTGTGTGTGTGTGTGTGTGTGTGTGTGTGTGTGTGTGTGTGTGTGTGTGTGTGTATTTGGGTCACACCTGGCAGTGCTCAGGAGTTATTCCTGGCTCTGCACTCAGGAATCGCTCTTGACAGGCTCAAGGGACCATATGGGATGCCAAGAATCAAAACCAGGCCCACCCAGGTCAGTTTCATACAAGGCAAAAGCCCTACCACTATACTATTGCTCTGACCCCAACTGCATTATTCTTGATGTCTGGAATAGAGCTGGCAGGAGCACACTCCCCTCCCCCAGGGAATATATGTACCTGGAATGAATCAAGGTAACATAGCAATGGGTGGTCTTCAGTTCCACCTTGATGGGTACCCTCAAGGAGGCCAATTAGGGACCCTGACCCCCACCTTAAGATGACAATCAGCATGCATTTTCATCTGCCTTGTGTTCGGTCTTGTGGGATTAGGGAACTTGGTTAGCCAGGTCGCTAAGTTCAGTGCATGTCCAGATGGCATTGTCCTACACTCTTCCTGGACTCTGGGAATTTAATACCAGACCAGAGAGGCTACAGAGCACCCCCCAAAACAGTTTAGTGGCCCATGCATGCCCTAGCACCAAGATGGAGCTGCCCCATCCTAATGGAGGGGAGAAAGTAGGGTATAAAATAAGTCTTATGTGGTGAAATCATCCCACACACTGTATTTCCACCTTCAGTCAGACAGGTCTGAAGAAGCAGGGTAGCCAGGAAGAATTAAAAAGAATTAATAAACCAAATCAGTGAGGAAAGAATCATGGAGTCAGTTTGCTTCTCACCAAGCCAACCTGATCTTTTTTTAAAAAAAATTTTGGGCCACACCCAGTGACATTCAGGAGTTACTCCTGGCTCTGGGGTCAGAAATACTGGCTTGGGGAACCATATGGAACACCAAGAATCTAGTTGTACTCCGTTCTAGATCAGTGGGTGCAAGAAAAACGCCCTACTGTTTGTGCCACTGCTCTGGCCCCTAACCTGATCTTTCTTTATTAAACTAGTCCCAATTCACTAGGAGGGGGAATGTCAGAAGAAAGACAAAAGTACCTAGACAGGTGGACTTTTACATATCAAAGGGAGAAGTTTAAAGGGAAGAGGAAGTTGGGGAAAAACCTTTGTTGTGAGTGAATAGCTGGGTGTCTACTTACATTTCAGAGGCATTAGCTCTAGTCAGATGCTACAGCAAGCACTGACATCACAGGGCAGGTCAAGATCTGGGGTTGTCTCTGTTTTAGCAGAAGAGAAAAGTGGTCAGAGAGGAAAATACCTGCCCAGTTGCCTACAGTGGGGAAGAGGGGCCGGACTAGCCTGTGCTGATACACTCCGTCACCACACTGGCCTTTTGAGGATCCTGAGACTGATGGACTTAAATGAAGAGAGAATCCTAAAATTTGGGATGTGAGGTCAACAGCCTCCACAGCCCAAAGTCACCCGAATTTCAGTGTATTCATAGCAGCAGATAAGACTATTGGCCACCCCATCCTCTCCATTCTCACCTATCCCCATAACAGTATCTGCTCTCCTGAAAGATGCCTTCTTAACCTTTACTGTACTGTGGGACAGCTTAAAACTGAGAAATGTGGGGTCGGAGAGATAGCATGGATGTAGGGCGTTTGCCTTTCATGCAGAAGGTCGGTGGTTCAAATCCCTGCATTCTATATGGTCCCCTGAGCCTGCCAAGAGCGATTTCTGAGCATAGAGCCAGGAGCACCCCTGAGCACTGCCGGGTGTGACCCAAAAACCAAAAACCAAAAAAACAAAAAAACTGGGAAATGTGGGCCAGAGCGATAGCACAACAATGGGGCATTTGCCTTGCATGCAGTCAAACCAGGATGGATCCCAGATTCAATGCCTAGCATCCCATATGATCACCCAATACTGTCAGAAGTGGTTTCTGAGCACAGAGCCAAGAGTAATCCCTGAGCATTGCTGGGTGTGGCCCAAAACCAAAAACATGTGGAAAATGCCACCCAGATCATTAACAAGCCCCCAAACCAAGCTTCCTCAGCACACCAAGTCATCTTTCATGGTTCAACTTGAGTCAGCCACCCTTTGAGATGGGTAGACCAGATGTAGGCTGGGTGAGTGTGTTCAGTGGCAAAGAGAAATTGCTATTACAGAAATAGGTTTAAAAGAAAATTTGTATAGCCAGTACTCCCTGGGAAGAAAACCAGCCTAGGGAAATAAAGCATCCAGATTCTTGATAAATGGTTGGAGCATAAGGGGAGATTAATGTCTTCCTCAGCTATGTATTGGCAAACAACAGTGAAGACACAGATTGAGCATCCCCGGGAAAGGCAAGTGCGGATAAAACTACAACTATCAAATGTCAATAGGCCACATATCTGCATCCATCTATGGTAAAGATTTTTGTTTTTTGATTTATGTATTTATTTATTTTTGGTTTTTGGGTCACACCGGGCAGTGCTCAGAGGTTACTCCTGGCTCTATGCGCTGAAATCATTCCTGGCAGGCTCGGGAGACCATATGGGATGCCGGGATTCGAACCACCGTCCTTCTGCATCTAAGGCAAACGTCTTACAGCTCTGCTATCTCTCCGGCCCCTGGTAAAGGTTTTTGATTGCTGTCAAAGGGCAGTTGCAACCCCCTTTTCAGTAACTTTTCACACTCTAAAGATTAAAAATGCATATATTCAGTTCCTTGGAATGAAGGAGAGTCATATATGGCCAATTAGACACAAGGGAGTTCTCATGTCCTTATTTTAAGGACTTCTGGAAAGATATTTGACTTGCTAGTTTTTAAAAGAAAAGCACCACCGTGAGAAATTTAATAACTAGTCCTATCTTTTCTCTTTCCTGTTTGAAACATGGCTATGATATCTGTCGCCATGGCAGCCACCTTCTCACCATGAGGAAGAAGGAAAAAGAAATCAATGTGCTGGGTTTTATAAAATGAATCTAGATAGATTCTTTTAGAGAAAGTATTATAGAAATAAAAAAGAATGTGTGTCATTGATAATACTGCTGATCTGGTATGGTATGCTCAACCTGAAGCTTTCTCTACCTGGGCTTCCCATAAGAGAAGGTTCAATGTCTTTGCTCCCTAAATTGCTGCTGTTTCATTTAACTGTTGCACTATTACAAACTAGGTCAAAGTAGCTCATTCACATGATGGGCAGTTGGTTGAAAGCAAAGGAGAACTTCTGCAAGTCAACCTTAAAAATCACATCATGACATTTCCACTCTGTTCAGTTGAGTCACAGTTTCAAGTGGAGACACTTCCTGCCTCTTACTGAGAAGCTTGACAGGGTTGGGTTAGGGAAGGTTGCTCAGCCGTGTCTTGTTGGCCATGAACATCAGCCTACCTTTCTAGAACTCTCAACTAAGCATGTCTTTAGATCCAGCCTAGTCTGGGGAATGAGGAACCTTCCAAAATCAAGTCTCCCCCCGCAGAGACCATCTGCAGTGATGGCACTGCCAGGTTGGGCCTTTGCATGTTTGTCCTCCAGGCATATGTGGCAGATGGAGACATGATCTCTCTGAAATATGTTAATCACATAGCAGATCATTCCTGTAGGCCCAGGAGCTCTGTTCCTATCTCTTTATGGCAATTCCACACCACTCAATTTCAATTGCTGATCTACTGGACCCATTCTTTCACTCTGAGAAGACAAGCTCCACTCCAGGTGCTTGAGAAAGCCTCACTGTCACCCCCACTCTGACCTGACAGTAATCTCTGGAGGATTGATCATTCCTGCTCTGTGTGTATCATAATGTTAGAGAGAGCCAGGTGGAATGAAGGTTATAGACATTGCATAGAATGGTCAAGTGGGACCAATGTTATCATGGTCACATAAGTATGCTGTATCATAGCAGTTGCTTGTGTTTTGGTAAAAAAAAAAAAAAGTGCCATAAAGCCCAATTAAACTAATTTAAGTAACAGCAAGACATATGAGCTGGAAGAATGGGAGAAATGGCTTCAGACATGGTGAGATCCAGCAACTCATCAGCAGGTCTCTCTCTCTCTCTCTCTCTCTCTCTCTCTCTCTCTCTCTCTCTCTCTCTCTCTCTCTCTCTCTCTCTCTCTCTCTCTCTCTCTCTCTCTCTCCACCCCCCCCAACCCCTTTTCAGTCCTGTTCTCCTCACAGCTATTTCATTTCTCCACAGGAGTGCTGCATGAAGCTTTGGTGAACATGCTCCTGGATTCTCTTTCCTAGCTTTTCATTTATTTTTGCAATGCCAGGACTAAACTCAAGGCCTCACATATGCAAGACAGAGCTGTTCACTGAGCCTTATACCCAGCCCCTTTCTGTCATAGACTGATTGGTCCTAACACTAAGGAATCTTCTTTGGGGTTCTCTTGAAAGGTGGGTGCATGGGTGGCTGTGGGAGACAGAGGCCAAGGACTCAAGTTGGATTCAAGCTCTGTTCTGTTTATTCAAAGCACAAAGTGGAATATTTATACTCAATTTCTTGACAAGTTATAATTTTTCAGACAAAGCTTTTCAGACAAAATTAATTTTACTTAAAAATTAAAGCACAGGGGCAAATTGTCCAAAATATAATTTGACACAGGGCAGTTTTACTTTTGAAGCCACTCTTTGCTATCTGAGAGCCCTGGCCAGCAAGGTCAATTAGTATTGTTTTAGTTTTATGCCTATTGAACTGGGGCCTAAAATGTTAACCTTTCCTATGACTGCACATAGGCTAAGAACAAAGTTAGGTTAGAGGATGAATAATATTCTAAAAGACTAAATAACAATACTCAAGTCTAAGCAAATGTTCCTCATAGGGCATGTTTGTATGTCTGAGTGATTTTTAAAAGGTCATCTATATTATGTCTCAAATAATATTTATGCTACATCTTTATATTTCCTGAATGTCTCATGGACAGGTAACCAAGGTTTTTTTCAGGGCCCTAATATCTGTGAGTGCAGTTTATTTTTTCAAGCATCTTTTCTTACAGGTGCTACTTTTTTCAAACATTCCCTCTGTGAGCACAGACTGCTTTGTAAAAGTTCCCGTAATAGCAGACAGCTTTAAAAAACCCTCCCTTAGGGCCCGGAGAGATAGCCGCTGGCATTTGCCTTGCAAGCAGCTGATCCAGGACCAAAGGTGGTTGGTTCGAATCCCGGTGTCCCATATGATCCCCCGTGCCTGCCAGGAGCTGTTTCTGAGCAGACAGCCAGGAGTGACCCTGAGCACCGCCGGGTGTGGCCCAAAAACCAAAAAATAACAAACAAACAAACAAACAAACAAAACCTCCCTTAGGCAATTAGGGCCTTTTTAAACTTGGTAACTTCCTAGGTCTCAGGATTTGTTTGGTTTTGTTTATTTTTTTGGTTTTGGGTCACACCTGTGGATGCACAGGGTTACTTCTGGCTTTGCACACAGAAATCACCCCTGGCAGGCCCAGGGGACCATATGGGATGCTGGGGATGGAACTCAGGTCTACCCCCAAGTCGACTGCATGCAAGGCAAATGCCCTACCGCTGTGATATTTCTCCAGTTCCAGGTCTCAGGATTTGTTAACATGGGAGATGTAGCACCTTTTCCTAACTCTAAACAAGTCCTATTGTTGACCAGTTGAGCAATATGCTGCCCACAAAATAAAAATCTTTATGGCCAAGGGCATGCCATAAATAGATTAACCAATCTGAATCACATGATAAACAAATTTGGAAGAAAAATCAACTCTATCTAAATAATCAAACAAATTGAGAACAATAGAAGGATTATTACCAGGAGAAAGACCAAATGTTCAGTGAGGGAGATACAGGAGACAAGCATTGCATGAGGGTCTGAAGGGTGCAGGAGGAGAAATCCACAAAGCAGTCAGATGAAGTTTCGGAGAAATCTAGCTTTATTACAAGGCCCTAACCACCATGTGCCACATGGCTTCTAAGCTAAGCAGCCTCTTTCCTGCTGCTCTATGATCCCTCCTGCCGCTGCTCTCTCTTTCAGCTGCTCTCTAGGCTTCCTCGCTGCCTCTCTCGTCTCTCTCTAACTCTCCTTCTTATCTCCTCTCTCCCACCAGGCAGACTCCTCTACCCGCCCATTCCAGGTGTGGATGGTTCTGATCATTCAGGTGGGATGAACAAGAAGTTGGGGGAGGGGATACCCACAGAGAACCAGCTCTGAGGGAACCCACAGAGACTCCTGAAAGTCAGTGTGATTGATTCAGTGAATGTCCTTTTCAGAGTCTAGCTCCAAGGCCACCCTCTTCCATCATGGCCCTGGGATCACAGGCCACCCATGGGGCAACAACTGATGCTTGATGTAAGATAGTGTATCTGAGAGGGTGTCTCACAAATTAACAGATGGTAAGAGAGATGAGGGAGGCAGAGCCAACATGGCAAGGAAGGGAATGGGCCAGAACAATTCCATTGGCGACAGGATTTCCTCCTCTTCCTCTCAGCCTTGCTTGTTTTCTGTTTTCATATTAAGAGAAAAATAAAACAATCAGAGACGACTTCATAAGTGACTTACTTAATACTGAGGTTGAGTCTTCAAAGCAAATCACTTGGGAAAAAAGAGGGAATGTGACTTGGAAATTTTAGCTGGAAAAAATGCAGCTCAAGCTTATCTATATGAAGACACATAGGTTACATTTCCTCTATGTTTGTGTCCCATACATTTTTAGGAGGAATGAAAAATGAGGGCCGAGAGATGGCTCAAAGGGCTGAAACACATATGGGAGCCTCAAGCTTGCACCCCCAGTGTCATGTGGTTCCCTGAGCACCAACTAGTGTGGCCCCCAAATGAAAACCAAAAAATAACTGGATCACATGGGAGCACAATGTCCAGTTTTTTTCAGGAATCTTCATAGTTTTCCATAAAGGCTGGACTAGATGGTATTCCCATCAGCAGTGAATGAGAGTTTCTTCCTCCCCACATAGATGCCAGCAATGGTTATTCTTGTTCTTTGTGATGTGTGCTAGTCTCTGTAGCGTGAGATAGTACCTCATCATTGTTTTGATTTGCATCTCCCTGAGGGTTAGTGATGTGGAGCATTTTTCATGTGCCTTTTGGCTATTTGTAGTTCTTTTTTGAGGAAGTGTCTGAGTGAAATAAGTCAGAGGAAAAGAGATAGACACAGAATAGTCTCACTCATCTGTGGAATTTAAGAACAATGAAAGACAGTATGGTAACCCTCAGAGACAATAGTGATAAAGGGTGGAAGGACCAGCCCATGATATGAAACTTAACACTAAGAGTGTTGAGCACAATTAGAGAAATAATACACCAGTAACTACATAACAATGGTAGTGAGTGAGAAAAATAGAATGTCTGTCTCTAAGACAGGCAGGAGGTGGGGGAAGAGGAAGATGGGGGACATTGGTGGTGAAAAAGTTGAAGGGGGGTGTAACTCCACCCTGGATTTAGGTGTACCTATCTGAGACCCGCCCATTTCTGGGAGGGGTCTTGGGAACTGAATATTAGGTGTGACCCTACCTGCAAGACCCCGCCCATTCCTGGGAGGGGTCTTGAAATAGGTAGATAAACCCTTGAGCCAGGGGATTATTGGTTGGTTGGCCCTGCTGCGCTCTGGCTTTTGGGCTCTGCCTCTTTTGGTCTTGGACCAGGATGGAGGCCAAAGGGAGATGGCTGAAAGGAGTTAAGATGCAGGGCTAAGAATGGCTGAATGCTTGAAAGGTTATGATGTAGGCCACACACATGTGGTGGATAGGGCATGAATAAAGTTGATGCTTCCTGATGCCTGCCTGTGAGTGAGTGAGTGAGTTCTATACCCATAGCTTTCCTGAACCCCAGACCCCCCAGCTGGATGGGGGTTGCAGAGCCACGTGGCCTGGGATGGCAGAGAGAAATCCTTCTCGATCCAGCTCCATTGTTAATTATTTAATGCTACAGGGGGGTGTTCTTTTTATAACTGAAAGCCAACTACAAACATGTGTGTAATTATAGTGCTTAAATATAGTATAAAAAGCCAGCAAAGAATAAAAGATAAAATAAGAACAGAATTTGGGGTGGTTTTTGTTTTTGTTTTTTGGCTTTTGGGTCACATCAGTGTTTTCAGGGGTAACTCCTGGCTCTGCACTCAGAAATCACTCCTGCCAGGCTCAGAGTACCATATGGGATGCTGTGTTTCAAACCTGGGTCGACCTGTGTGCAAGGCAAATGTCCTACCTGCTGTGTTATCATTCCAGGCCATAAGGGGGGTGGGGTGGGATTATTCTGACAAATTATTCACTTCAGGTTGGGCTTTCAGAACGTGGCAGCAAAAATATAAATAAATAAAAGACTCAAGTGCAAAAGAAAATCCAAATAAAACAAAAACAGCCAAGTGCTTTGCCAATTTTTCTTAAGACCCTCTTGAATCTGTGGATTATGAAATCATTTTCTTTTGATGCGCTCCCTGTGTCGCCATCCTTATCACTTCTTTTTTTTTTTCTTCTTCTCTTAACTCTTGCAGGCTAGGTAGGGTCTGGGGTGATTTTCAGCATATTGAATAACCAGTAAATATGTATGCAATAGCCAATGAGAACCGTCACCATGAGGGTCAGTGGCTCAATCTGCGAGTTCAAGATGGATCGTTCTGAGATGCCCCCAGATTCTCGGGGACTGCCTGTGGCATTGCTGTTCTTGACATGTATTTCAGCATCGCATTCATCAGTTCCACGGATTCCTGCCTCTCAGGCAGGACTTTCCATCAAACCTCTGCGCAACTTGATTACCTTGAATATGCACCAGGGTCAGAGAGCCGGAGATAGATCCTTTTGGACAAGACTCATTGGTCGTATGAAACAGCCATCCATTCCAGGCTGTGTGGTGGGGCACTCTAAATTCAGGGGGGTAAGGCAGAAGACAAGGATACAGAGCCTCAGGGCAGTGGCCACAGCAGAGAAGAAATTTATACAGGTATTAAAGAACAAGTCCCATCTTCTCCTGCAATATTTTAATCCCTAAAGAGAACATTTTATGGCAATTTTTGCTTCTCAAAGTCACAACTTCATCCCCTCAAATGAGGAGCTAGAGAAATATGAACCCCAGAAAACCCCAGGAACCACAGAGAAAGCAGAATGGGGCTGAGAGGAAGGGGTAAAGCTTGAGGCCTCTGGGAATGTGGGAACAAATTAAAAACCTACTTCTCTGGGGCCGGGCGGTGGCGCTGGAGGTAAGGTGCCTGCCTTGCCTGCGCTAGCCTAGGACGGACCACGGTTCGATCCCCCGGCGTCCCATATGGTCCCCCAAGAAGCCAGGAGCAACTTCTGAGCGCATAGCCATGAGTAACCCCTGAGCGTCACAGGGTGTGGCCCAAAAACCAAAAAAAAAAAAAAAAAAAAAAAAAAAAAACCTACTTCTCAGAAGTTAGGTTCTTGCCTCACATGCAGTCAAACCTAGCTTGAGCCTTAGCTCTGCATGGTCCACTTTCCTGAGTACAGAACCAAGAATACTGCTGGATGGGATCCAAAACCTCCTACCCCCCCCCCAAATAAGGTATTATTCCAGTTGACAAATACTCAATTACAAAAGTTTCCTAATCTGTTCTTTCTTGGGACCACAGATGCTGCCAGAAATCATCAGGATTAACACAAAGGGTCACCAGATGGTTTCAAGAGAAATATGAGCCCTCCATCCACCCCATAAAAACAAGACAATGACCTGGCACATGACTGGTATTTTCTCCCCTTATTTCCCACAGGACACATTCAAATATCAACCAGTGTGGCTCAAACCCTGTAGCATGAAATAATTAAGGATGGGGCTGGATGGCGATGGATGGAGGCCTTTGTGCTTAGGCCCCAGCCACGTGGCTTCATCCCCCATGCAGCCGGGGAGTCCCAGGCCCAGGTGAAACGCGAAATCACTCACTCACAGGCAGGCTTCAGGAAGCATTATCTTTATTCATGCCCTATTCGCCACATGTGTGTGGCCTACTCATAACCTTTCAAGAATTCAGCCATTCTTGGCTAGCCCTGCGTCTTAACTCACTTCAGCCATCTTCAGGGCCAAAAGAAACAGCCAAAAAGGCCGAATTCCCTCGGTTCCAGCCTTATCTACCTTTTCCAAGACCCCTCCCAGGAATGGGAGGTCTTGCAGGTAAGGTCACACCTATTATCCGGTTCCCAAGACCCCTCCCAGAAATGGGTGGGTCTCAGGTACACCACAAAACCCAAACCCTATTTCTAAAAGCCTGAGACATCCCTTATATACTGCTTCCCACTCAGATGGGCTTGGGACTACCTGGCTGATCACGAGATAGAAGCCACAATAAACAGAGTGAAGAAAGAGAATATGAACGGGTGAGTTTTTCTCTTTCTTGTCTCCCTGGGAGTTCTGATCCTCGAAACTTAGGAGTCAGGATCAGAGGAGAAGGGGAGACTCCAGATCTCTGGCTCCAGATTTGAGGCACAAAGGTCTCAGCTTCCTGTTCTGTGATTCATGAACTCAACAGGTCAAGGGCTTGGCCAAGATTGGAGGCAGTTCAAAAGAACACAGACTTGACACTTGTATCAAATAGTGCTTTTTCCTTCATTAGCAAATTAACAGACAACCATCCCTGGAGTTGGAGCTTTTGCCGTTTGAGGGGACAGAAAAGCAAGCACATCCCAGGCTCACAGTTCAGGGGTCTCTGCAGAATAGAGCAGTCAAAAGCAGAGGCTGTGTGGTCAGAGCAAGATAGTTTAGCTAAACTCCTTACTGACCTCGTGATCTGGGGTAAGTCACTCAACCTGTGTGTACCTGTTTTCTCATCTGTAAAACTGGGAGTGGGGATCATGGTCTCTATCTGGCAGTAGTTCAGTCCAGAATGAATGATTAGATGGATAGATGGATGATGGATGGATGGAAGAAAAGAAGAATGGATGGATGGATGGATGGATGGATGAATAGGTAGGTGGGTGAATATATAGGTGAATGAGTATAGGGGTAAATAGGTGGATGACTTGGATGAATAGATGGATGAGTGAATGAATGGATGGATGGATTGATGGGTGAGTGGCTAGAGAAATGAATGAGCAAAGGGGTAAATAAGTGGGTGACTTATATGGATGAGTAGATGGATGGATAGATGAATCAATGGGTTGGTGATGATGGATGGATGAGTGGATGGATGAATGGATGGATGTCCAATGGTTACTGTGAATCTGACAATGGAAGACCATCTTAACTACCTACTATAAGCACCTTGGACAGATCCAGGGTTTTTCCTGTGTAACCCTCCCTCTACCCTTAGGGAAATGCAAAGAATTAATCACATTACCTTCATTTTAGTGGGGGAGCATCAGTATGTAGATTAGCACCTACTGGGGGAAATTCAACAGCAGTAACGTTCCCACAACATTAGCAACTCAATCAATGGGGCACTGGAGTTTGTGTGAGGCCCCTCTCCTTGGCTCATCTTTAAGGGTCTCTCCTCTATGTGTGTCTGTGCCGTGATTTCCTTTCCTTAACATGCTACCTGTTACATTAGATTGGTGCCTACCCATTTGTGTGACCTCTTCTCTTTAAATACACTCAAAGGTACTGAAACGAGTAGGATTTTAACATAAGAATTGGCAGAGAGACATAATTCAGCTCCTAACAACTTGCAACTCAGACCTAGAAAATCATTCCTTTCCCCATAGTTAAGGGAATTAGCTCAACCCTGGGCATAACAAACAAGAAGACACTTAAGAACTTAAATTTCTTCACCTGCAAGATAAGGCTCTGTGAAAGTATTATAAAATGAAGTTACAGTGCCCTGATGTGCAAAAGACTAATGTAAATGAAAACAGAGATATGGGAAGAGAGAAAAAAATCTGGTCCTGATATCATCGTTGTAGTCCCTGGATCCAGCTAAGCCTAAAATTCATGTGGAGAATTTCCTCATAGAACCCATGAACTAAAAACATCAAATGTCTGTGTCTGGATCTGCAAGGCAGGTTTCTACTGCTTGTAATGAAAAAGGTCTTGACCAATCTAGTCCTTCTTAATTATTCAGGAACTTGTGGATCCCTAGAAAAGTGGAGAATTGAGAAATGGTGCTAGAAAGGGAAAGAAAGGCATGCAGATAATGAGGTGGTTATGTTTAAAGCTCATTAGGAGTCATGAACATAATCTAGGAGCCAGAGCAGATGAAAAGGTATATGTATATTTCCTTCCCCTTCTGAACCTAACCTAAGCAAACCTTATGCTGAACAGAAGCTAAGACGAGGTGTTCTTCACTATTTTTCACAACCCAATAGCAGTGGCTGTCCCCAGCACAGAGGGGAGTCGTCTAGTAATCCAGATGGGCTTTTACATCTCAAAGGAAGAGGTTAGGGGGAAAAGGAAGTTGAGGGAATGGTTCATTTTATACCTGAGCACCCAGCATGGAACAGGCACTCAAAATACCACATGGACTGCAACAGGCTCCCTCAGAAATCACTGGCATTTACGACTCAACCTACACCTCCTTTTAATAATGAATTGAATTCCCATACTGTTGTATTCACAAGTTCCCAGAGCTCCCAGCCTTGAGGAATTACCTCAGCCATCAGGTTGAGCATTAATTTTAATGAGGCCTCATAACATGGGGAAGACACTTTCAAGTGTGTCCCTCTCTCCAGTGGCAGACTGTCACTGGCCCTCTCTTTATCTGCAATACCATGCTTAGCTACTGTCTCTGAGGGCTTTGCTTGGGACCTGCTACCACCCTGTGGGAAGGATGTAGATGGACATGAGAAGATATATGGGCCTGACCTTGAACTATGGCAGGAAGAAAGAAGACACAGTTGAACTATTGCATCTCTGAGAAGACCCTGAAGTGGGGAAACTGAGTTTCTAACAAGCTGCTGTAAAGGGTCCTGCTGATGCTGGCAAGCAAGGCAGTGTCTCTGCTCCCAAAGTGAGAAATACTTTCCATTTGGGGGTGAGCAGTGGAATAATGAGAGGGGAAATCCCAGTTGCCATGGGGAGGGCACTTAGAGAAATAGATATCCAGGGGCACAGAGTAAGTATATTTTTCTGAAAAGTGAGTATCAACCCATTAAATCTAGAAACTTATGCTGTAGCTAAAAAGCAAATGTCCTCTGATTTGGTGACCAGAGTGATAGCACAGAGGCAGGGCATTTACCTTGCACCTGGCTGACCTGGGATCAATCCCTGGCATCCCATATGGTTCCCTCAGCCAACCAGGAGTGATTTCTGAGCACTGTCAGATGTGTCCCATCCACCCCCAAAAGGACAGAACTAAATAGCCAAGCCACAAAGTTAACAATAAAATCATAAGACCCAAATTTTATTTTTTTAAATTACTTTTTATTTTGTTTTTGGGTCACACCCAGCCAGCAGTGCTGGCTCTGCACTCAGGAATTGCTCCTGGCAGGATCAAGGGACCATATGGGATGCCAAGGATCGAAACCAAGTGGCGAACAAGCTCCCCACTGTGATATTGTTCTGACCCCAATAAGACTTTTTTTTTATTCTTTTGGAGGGCCATATCCAGTGATGCTCAGGGGTTCTCCTGGATCTGTGCTCAGGAATCACTTCTGGCAGGTTCAGGGAACCTGATGGGCTGCCAGAATCGAACCTGGGTCAGCCACATGCAAGGCAGTTGCCCTACCGATTGTGCTATTGCTCCAGTACTCGAGACGCAAATTTTAATAAACAAAATTAAAAACAGGCCTATTATGATGGCAGGTTGGGCAGGGATAAATAAACTATTAGAGCCTCTGCAACTATATAACATGGAGAGAATAGCACAAACCCACCTGCCTCTGAGACCCCAAGTGAGCTGTGCCTGACTCCTGGGAGTGTTGGTGGCTCACAACTTGGGACATGGGGCCGAGTGATAACACAGCGTAGGGCATTTGCCTTGCATGCTGCTGACCCAGGACGTATCTGAGTTCGATCCCTGGAGTCCCATATGGTCCCCCAAAACAGGAGCAATTTTTGAGGGCATAGCCAGAAATAACCCCTGAGCATCACCAGGTGTGGCCCCAAAACAAAAACAAACAAAACTTGGGGCTTTTGCCCAGGGGCCAGTTTGGAGAAAGTTCACTAGTCCCTGGAAAGACACCCCAAAACACCTTGTAAGACTTACAACCCATTCCTGGTATGCTCACTAGTTATATTGCCAACCTGAAATATTTGGAAACCCCCCCTTTTGTTCCAAGGCTGATCCCCCAACACGGACCAGAGAAATTCACACTCTGTACAGGAAGGCCCAACTGAGTTTTACCTTCTGCAACTGAAATCAAACTCAAACTCTCTGAGCCTCAATGGGCAAGTGTGAATTTGAGGAAACTGTTTAATCTATTTTTCCTAAGGGTGTTTTGGATGATTAGAGAGAAATTAGTGTATTAGCACATAGAAGGTGCTCAATAAATTATTGTTGCTCTGACCCTGTCTAGCTGTTTTTAATTACACTTTAATATTCCTGGAGCACATTAAAATTACTCTCAACTCTGTTCTTTGATGGAATAAGAGGCCTGTCCATCGGTCTCAGCCCACATATTCCTTCCACCCACATAGGAAAGTTTTACATTGTTTTGCTACTGTTGTTTGAGTTCTAGGAGTGCTCAGGGCCATTCCTGAACCAATGCTCTGGGGCAACTTCAAGCAATGCTTGAGGGACCAGAGAATACATGCAAGACAAGTGTCTTAACTCCATTTCTCTGACCCTTTGCTTTTGAAATACTAGGGGGAAAATTTAACTTCTGGGGCGGAAGTGACAGCACAGCAGATAGGAAGTTTGCCTTGCAAGCAAGGCAAGTTCAAATTCTGACATCCCGTGTGGTCCTCCAATCCCACCAAGAGTGATATTGGTGAGTAACAGGTGAATAATCCAATTAGAAGGCTTAACAATAAAATGTGTACATATTATTAGTATTATTTTTTAAAGGATTAGAGGAGACAGCAGATTAGTCCAGCAAAAGCATTCACTCTCCCCAATGGCAGAATATATATTCTTGCCTGAGAATATGGAGCCTTTACCTAAAATGATGATACTCTGGGTCATTAAACAAATTTCAGAGATTAATATTGCTCAGGAGATACATGCTTGACTATAGTGAAATTATGCAAGGTATAATAATAACTTAAAAATAATGAGTGGCTGTATAAAAAATTAAGAGAAATTCTTCAAAGGAAATTGGGAATATTGTGTGTGTATGTGTGTGTGTCAGAAATCGAGAATATTTTTTTTAATGCATAATTTTTTTTTATTTAAACACCTTGATTACATACATGATTGTGTTTGGGTTTCAGTCATAAAAGGAACACCACCCATCACCAGTGCAACATTCCCATCACCCAAGTCCCAAATCTCCCTCCTCCCCACCCAACCCCCGCCTGTACCCTAAACAGGCTCTACATTTCCCTCATACATTCTCAATATTAGGACAGTTCAAAATGTAGTTATTTCTCTAACTAAACTCATCACTCTTTGTGGTGAGCTTCCTGAGGTGAGCTGGAACTTCCAGCTCTTTTCTCTTTTGTGTCTGAAAATTATTATTACAAGGGTGTCTTTCATTTTTCTTAAAACCCATAGATGAGTGAGACCATTCTGCGTTTTTCTCTCTCTCTCTGACTTAAGAAATCGAGAATATTTTAAATAGAAACAGAATGCATCAAAATGTGTAGTAGATAAGACTCTGATTAGACAGTTTTAAGTAGATCTATTAGAAAAAAAGAGAGGATATAATCAGTTATCTAAATATCCATCTCAAGAAGTGAGAAAAAAAGGACAATAAATCAAACTCAAAGAGAGTAGAAAGGAGATAATAATAAAGATAAAAGTAAAAAATCAATGAAATAGAAATCAAGCTTATTAGGGAGAAAATCAACACCCAAAATTGGTTCTTGGAAAAAGTAATAAAATTGATAAGGGCCAAGCAAGATCCTCTGGGTTTTGAAAAGACAAAAGTAGAATATTATAAACAACTATATACCAATAGAACTTGACAGCTCAGATGGTGTGTATGAATTAGAAAAGGACGCCTTCCTAAAATTGACACAAGAAGAAATAAAACATCTGAATGCTTCTCTCTTGGAGAAGTTGAGTCAGTAATTAACATTTCCACAAAGAAATCCCCAAACCCAGGTCTCTACCCTTGCCAAGTCCACTAAACCTTTATAAAAGAAATAATACCTACTTCAGAGATCCTCTGCTAGGAAATATGAAAAGATGAAACTCTGCTCAATTTATTTTTTGAGGTCAGCATACCCTTGATACAAACACCCAAATGCCAAAACCCGACAAAGAAATAATAAGGAACAAAATTTCAATTGCAATCTTTCTCACATTCCCAGATGCAAAACTCTTAAATACAATATTATGTATTTGTACGTATGTATTATGTACAATGCCGCAGTACAAGCAAAGGCCATTAGATCGTGATCAAGATTTGTTTTATTCCAAGGTATATAAAGTTGATTTCACATAATAAAAGAAAATCTCTAATTCACCATACAAAATAGAGAATGGCTCAAGAAGCAGAGAATCAACTCAGCTAATGAAGGATCATTTGAAAATGGATTTTTTTTTTTACCTATGAATGGTTTTATCTTAAAAAACTAAAATACCGGGGGCCGGGCGGTGGCGCTGGAGGTAAGGTGCCTGCCTTACCTGCGCTAGCCTTGGACGGACCGCGGTTCGATCCCCCGGCGTCCCATATGGTCCCCCAAGCCAGGAGCGACTTCTGAGCGCATAGCCAGGAGTAACCCCTGAGCGTCACCGGGTGTGGCCCAAAAACCAAAAAAAAAAAAAAAAAAAACTAAAATACCAATATTTATTCTCCACCAGTGAGACCTTCCCTTCATCAATATCCCCTAAATTACCTTCAACTCCTCATCCTGCAACCCCTTGGCTGGCACATAACAAATTATCAGAAAATAAATAAATAAATAAATCTATTTGTTCTTTAATGACTATATGATTTTAACATGTAAATAAATTAAAAAGAAAACTAAATTAGTTTTAATTAAAGGATAACTTTTTGAAAAAAATTAAGAAGAACTTGAGCTAACACATATGGAATAGTGAAATAGTAAAAAAAAGGGGGGGGGGGAATTCTCTCATGGGCCAGAGAGTTAAAGTACTTACCTTGCATATAGCCGACCCCAGTCTTCTCCGTCTGATCCCATGAGCACCTCCAATTCTGGGAATAGAGCCAGAAGTAGACCCCTAAATTTCATTGCTTTGAGGACCAGAGAGACAAACTAGCAGTGTGTGCTTTACATGCAGGTGACCTTGGTTGGCTTCCAAATACCTCATGGTCGGGCCCGGAGAGATAGCACAGCGGTGTTTGCCTTGCAAGCAGCCGATCCAGGACCTAAGGTGGTTGGTTCGAATCCCGGTGTCCCATATGGTCCCCCGTGCCTGCCAGGAGCTATTTCTGAGCAGACAGCCAGGAGTAACCCCTGAGCACCGCCGGGTGTGGCCCAAAAACAAACAAACAAAAAAGAACAAAAACAAATACCTCATGGTCCCCTAAAACTGCCAGGAGAGGCCTCTGAGCCCTGAGCCAGGACTAGGCCCTGAGCAACTCTGGGT